>NC_056730.1:1056156671-1056320189 GCF_019279795.1 Protopterus annectens
CAAAAAATAGAAGGAGCTTTGTTTAAATTACTTCATGATGGCATTTCCAGATGATCCTAAATACATTACTTATTCCTTCTTGAATTGTAATTTTTCTGGTGTAAATCTTAGATTATAAGGAAACATGATCCAGGACTTTTCCAACATTGACTATGAACACATTGTTGCTCCATTTTTTTCTTTTTTTACAATATGAATCATGACTCCTAGAGCATGTGCAAGAATCTCTTTAGGTTTGTCTGTAGATGATGATGTAAAATAGGGAATGATATTTGTGTAAATAATATCAAAGTGCACTTGTAGATGCAGCCTGATGGTGAAACACAAACCAGTTCAGATAATGCAGGAGCAAACAAAGATAACTCACGCTGCATGGTGATAGTTTGTTGAAAACCTGTGCACTTTATGCAGACGGTATGGTGATAAGTAATTTAGTAGATGGATTGAGTATGATAATGGTTTGCAGCTGCTAATTTAGCAGAATCAGTTAAGAATGTTAGAGGTTTTTAAATGCAACCTTACATTTGGTTTGTATGAGCTGGTATTAATAATGCAACCAAAAAGTACAACAGTGCTACCTTCTTCATTTGACAAGTAACCAAAATAATGAATGCTAAGAGATTTCCTTGGCTGTGAAGAATCACTAGGGGGAATCCAGTTCTCATTATAGTGGAGCACTTTTGATAAGAAAAATGTTGATTTGTTTTGGTAGTACTGAGAGGTTGTCCTAAACTGATGAGCCACTTCTGGTGTGTGGCAAAGGAAGTTTGCAATTTACCTTTGATTACTGTAAAGACTTCTTCTGATAGAGAAGTATATCTCTCAACTGTTCAGATTTTTGCCTCCTATTTTTGGTGTGTTCCTCCTAAAATCTGTACTTTTCTGGCAAGTAACTGAGGATTGAAGTCATTAAATAATGACAAACATTTGAGTTTAAGACTCCACATCCTTCAGAAAATTCATGCTAATGCAAAACCTGTTATTCTATCAACTTTCTAAGTTTGTAAGAGCAATATTTAAAATCTGTTCCTATTTGTCCCCCCATGATTTTAGGCTTTGTCCAGATTTTTTGTTCTAAGAGGTTGAGAGGTATGTAGAGAAGTGGTAGAATTTTACACATATTGGACAACTTTATTATCACTATAATAAATCTCCATGTCCTTCATGTAGACTGTAAACAGGAAATGATCAGGGATGTAATCCTGAGGTACAATTGCATCTACGTGCATGATGGAAGGGACAGTGTGTTTCCATTTTATAGCTTTTACTTATTTGAATGATACTCTAGATACCATAGCTGTATGAGAGGGAAAATGTAAACAGGTCACAATATGCAAAAGCTATGCTTCAATGGCTATATTAAAAGTTTTGGAAAGACATAGGAATATTCTACTTATTATATCACTCTTCCTCAGGTGTGACCAAAGAAATGGGAGCACTTCTTGGTGTGCTGTACGTATATATATATATATCAAAAATAGACTGGCGTGCATGTCGTGTACAACAGAAGATGTTAGAATGTGAGAGATACTTAAGCCCGAACACATTTCTTAAGGACTTTAGACAGAGAGAACACTAAAGGCAGAGGCATGTCCATATTCATTAAGGATATCCACACCACCAAACTAGTTGCTCAGCATAATGCATCAGAGATTATCCACGTTCAACTAACTCTGGGCAAGACCACAATCCAGACTGTAGCTTGCTACAGACCCCCCCACCATGCCCCAGGATTTCAACTCCTCATTTCTTGATACACTGGAAAATATTAGGATACAACCCAACACCCTAATAATGGGTGATTTCAACAACCCCACCATTAACTGGGAAAACTACTCATGTACCAACTCTTTTGCTCAATGTTTTCTGGAATTCATAAATGCTAATGCATTGAATCAACTTATCCACACCCCCACCAGGGGCAGCAATATCCTAGACCTGGTCATCACCAACATGGGTGACCAGTGTTCCACACCAGAGGTCAATCTCTCATTGGTCAGATCTGACCACAAGCTAATCACCTTAGACATCCACATCCCACCCCCACTCGCCATTAGTAAAACAACCATAAAAAATTTCTCCAAAGCCAACTTCAAGCTCAAGACAGAAGTGGCAAACTTCACGACAGCCATGCAAATGGACAATAGAGGTACGACTGCTGAATCCTACACAAATGCACTTTATAAGCACTTACACAAGTGCATGGATCATGCTATCCCTAAAAGAACCAAAATACTATCCTCCAAAAAATGGAAGCCAATCTGGTGGTCTTCTGCAATAAACAAATTCTACAACAGAAGAAAGAAATTGTTGCAAAAAAGAGTAAAATCCCATGATTGGTTAAACTCCCTGGTCAGCCTCAGTAAGAAGCTGAGATCCTCATAAAATCTTCCAAAGCTAGTTATGAAAACAAAATTACCACTGATTCAAAAGACAACCACAAAGCGTTCTATAGCTATGTCAAGAATCTCAATGGCAACACTCAGATCTGCTCTGAGTTACAGCACAATGTCACTAAATATACAGAATCAACTGATAATTGTCAACATCCTGGCAGATAGGTTCAGTGCTAACTTTACCCCCCTCTCACCCCCTAAAGGGCCCATCTCTATACGGGAAGAATGCAAAGTTCCTGTAACCACAGCTGCACAGGTAAAAACCTTACTCTGCAAAGCCAAGAACATAGCATCCATGGGACCTCACAACATCCCAGGCTGCCTTCTACATGAACTACAGAATGAACTGGCACCCCACCTAAGTACTATACTCAGTCATAGCCTCACCTCAAGCTTTGTGCCCATTGAATGGTGCACCACAATGATTATCCCACTCCACAAAGGGGGAGCCATGACAGACCCTGGGAACTACCGCTCCATTAGCATGATGAGCCTGGTCTGCAAGGCCATGGAACGTATCATCATGGGACTCAAAAACAAAGACATTGGAGAACTCCAAACTATGGACCTCACACAGTTCGGGTTTGTAAAAGGCAGATCATGTCTCCTAAACCTAATAGACTTCTTTGAAGCAATCACCAAAGCCATATATGAGGCTAAGGTGGTTCACACAGCCTATCTAGATCTCACCAAGGTGTTCGACACCATCCCCCACTCTGGAATTATAGATAAACTCACTAAACTAGGTATAAATCCCTGTCACAAGATGGGGTGCCAACTGGCTAACTGACAGAATCCACACTGTGAAAATAGCAGACTCCAAATTAGACTTCAGACCAGTGACAAGTGGAGTACCACAGGGTTCAGTTTTGGGTCCTCTCTTGTTTGGTATCTACTTCTTTGAAGTACAGGCTAACACAAAAGGTCTTTGGCTAACTACATTTGCAGATGACTGCAAACTAGGAGCCATAATCGAAACTCCTAACAGTATGGACATCCTACAAAAGGGCCTCACTGAGACAGATGTCTGGTATCAAAGCCATGGCCTCAAGCTCAATGCCAAAAAGTACATTGTCATCCCCTTTGGTAAAAATTCTGTACCCATGAACTACCGCATAAGTGGTAGTCTGCTTAATACCGAAAGTGTGATGAGACCTTGGGACACAGGTGGACAGTAGTCTTTCCTTTAATAATCACATTGCCACAGTGGTCAGGAAATCCTTCTACGTGGCACACCTCATCACAAAAGGTTTCTCATCCAGAAAAAAAGAGGTCATTGTTCCCCTCTACTCATCACTCATTAGACCCATTATAGAGTACAACGCCCCTTTTTGTATGTACCTCACAAGACATCTACAACAACTGGAAAGGCCACAGAAATACCTCACAAAGAGGATTACTGGCCTCAAACAGATACCCTACGCAGACCATCTAAAGAAACTCCAGCTTTACTCCGTTGCATATCGCCTACACAGAGGTGATCTCTGCCTAACATACAAAGCTATGTCAAACCCAAAGCTGTTGGACATGCTCCACTTAAAGAAATCTCAATCCCTGCGAGCTACATGCTCTAGGGACCTAAACCTTGTCACCACAATAAACAGAACATGCTGGAGGGATAGATTCCTGTCCTAGAGACTTCCCATACTCTGGAACAGACTACCTATCTATGCAGCAGAGCTCCTCATTAGCACTCTTCAAGAAAAATCTTGATGACTGGATGGAAAATAGGAAATTCACCCTGGGGATCACTTCTGTGGCTCTGCTTAACAGGGACACAGATAAATAATTTTATTGGATGGCGAAAGCCAGGGTACCTTTTTGGCTAGGCTTGTATAGGCACTAAGACCAATAGCCTAGTACCTACCTATGAACCTATAAGATATAGAATGACAGCTGTTCAACACAGCAGGACCATCTTTAGGAAGGGAATCAGTAAGTGTGTGTTTCCATACTGAGGGAAAATTACTTTTCTTTATGGACTTGTTGACTCACATGGTGATAGAGTGGGATTTGGTCCTAACAGCTATTTTAGAAACTCCAGATGGAGAACTTCAAGAAAAGACAATTTGTGCCCAAGTCTGTTTAGGCACTGTGCAAATGTTCAGGAATGGCAGTGTACATTTTAAAGCATGTTTATCTGCTTGATGTTTCTGATGGAATCATAAATATGCATTGCAGAACAATTAGCAATGTCAGAGTTATTGAAGGGTGAAGGAAGGAGATGGGATATTGTTATGGCTTAAATGGAGACTATGGTTGATAGTAGACCAGAATGCTTTGTGAAAGTTGTTGTTGATTTTGACAAAATAGCTTTCTGCTAGCAGAAACTACTTTTCTTGACTACAAGATTCTGTAGACATAACTTATTGTTTTACTATCATTTGCTACTTGGAAAATAGACCAAAGATAGTCACTTATTTTTTTGCCATATTTTTTAATTGCTGGAGTAATCTATAGCAAATGTACAGAATGGGTCTGCTGCAGCTGAGGAGGAGCTAACGTATTAATAATGGACATGAAAATAGACTTATAAAGGAAACTGAATTATTCAGGGGCAAATTTCAAAGTGGTGACTAGTCAGCTTGTGAGTGGACATTGTTAAAGGAATGGAACTGCTCAATACACCACACAATTAAATATATGATACAGGTACTAGGGCCCAATCAAGAGTACTTTTGTGACTGTTACTTTTCTCACTTTTGGTTATCAATGAGATATGGAGCTGGATTCAATAAACTCTCCATGGCTTGCTAAAACCATAAGCACGTCTTGGCACGACATGCACATGATAGCATGCAGATTTGTATTCAGTAAGTAGCACTACACAATGTGTAGAGCCACACAAACATTATAGACATTGTGGCATGCTAATTACAACATGAGAAGCTTAATATTATGCTAACTGACCAATCCAAGATGGTGGAGCTATTGTATAAGCTATAAAGCAACCAAGTACACTTATTGTAGGTTTTTGCCTCAAATTCAAAGAACCTATTGGAATACAACCACAGAAGCTACACTAGAGGGAAACAATGTTAGGGGCTGTTGCTCTTCTGCATGTGCATGTGCAGCAGGCTCAAGTCTGGGCTGCAGCTGCTGATAGACCTCAGGCAAGAAGGAGAATGGGGTTTAAACCCCATTTAACCTTTCATGGTATGCATGAGGTGTAAATAATAGAGCAATTCAGGGTGGATAGAGATGCACTCCAACAACTCTGCAACCTCTGTCATCCTCGACTGAGACCAAGGGCAAACCAAGAAGAACCAATTCTTGTGAAGACCAAGGTATGTGTAGCACTCAGAATTTTAGCTGCAGAAACTTTCCAGAGACCATCAGGGGACAGGCTGTGGGGCATCATAAGCATCAGCATCCAGGATTGTATATTAATTCATGAATGCTATGTTATACATGGTAGTGACTATATATATTTTCCCCATACCCTGAGGGCAGAGCTACAACTATGCAGCATTTTTACCCATAGCACATTTCCCTGAAGTCTTGAGTGCCATAGACTGTGTGCACATTGAGATTAACCCCCCACTAAGGGAATAGGGAAGGGTCTACATAAGCAGAACTCACTTCCACTACATTAACTGTCAGATCATATGTAACAGTAAGGGAATCATCCTGAATGTGTGTGCTGAAAACCCTGGGAGTTACCACAACTCCCATATCTGGCACAACTCACAGCTCTTCCAGAGGATTTCCAGGGAGGGATATCCCACAGTTCCATTTACTACGGGATTCACCACAGCTGATGATGCCCATCAGAAATGCACATGCACCCACAAAGGAACACTATAATGATGCACATGGTCAAACAAGAAATATCACAGGGCATGTGTTTGGGCTGCTGAATTCATGGTTTTGATGCCTAGATACACTGGGGGAGGGGGGGGGGGGGTCTGTAGTACAATGCTAGTACATGTGCTGAAATTATCATTGTCTACGCTATCCTACACAGTATTATCCTGAGAAAAAGTTGAAACAGGAACACCAGAATGATAAGCACTGGGTAGCCTATCTACCACAAGATCCAGGTACAGATTCTTAGTTTTAGCACTTGGATTTGCTTATTCATGCTCAGCACTTGTTCAGAACTTGTTGGTAGCACTAAATAAGCTACAAATTACTACAGCACTCAACCTTCCTCTTTATCTAGAGGAAAACAGTTTTTGTACTTACTTTCCTCACTTGTCTAGAGGAAAGTAGTTTTTTATTCAGGCATGTCCAAGGGTCAGCTCCCAGTGTTCTCTCCTGTCTATCTGATGAATCTGGTCATCTAGGGGCAATGTAGCAATTGCCTCATGTGCACAGACAACCCTCTCCTCCTACCACCCAACACCACAACCTGGGAGAGATGCACTTATCTAGCCAAACTGGAGGTAAAGCTCTCTCCAACCAAGACTGAACCTGACAGTCATGAGGAGAAGGTAAACACTTGCACCACACCACACTCATCACATAGTCCCACTAAATTTACACCAACAAAACCCACATATAGAAACACAAACATATTCACAGAGGCTCTCAATAATAATCTGCTCAAGCAACAGAAAACTCGAAAGTAGAAACGCAAGCAACCTCCACCCCTCAACACAACCCAAATGACACATAGCCCATAGATTCAGTTTGCCAATAAACTAAAGCTCATAAGGCAAAACAACGTACCCAACACACTAATCATAGGTGACTCTACAGTCAGGCACACTGATGTCCCACTCACCAGGCTAAGCAAGGAGAAGGTTACTGTCAGCTGCCTGTCGGGTGCCAGGATCTGCCACATAACCCACGCACTCGGGTCACTCCGTAACAAGTACAAATATGACTCTGTCATTGTCCATGTTAGTCTGAACAACCTAAGATGTACCTCCCTGGACCACATGAAAATAGACATAGAAGAGCTCTCTGATATTGTAGCCCAGGCAGATATGGCCCTAGCCCTGTGTAGCATCCTGCCATCATCCAGAATGATACTGCAGTAAAAGGATAAAATGATTAACTTCAACAATTGGCTAAGCTTCTGGTGTCATTCTAAGGGGATCCAGTATCTGCCTGGGACGACATGGTCGACAGACCATGATGCTTTGCCAGAGATGGCCTGCAACTGTTGCCCCTGGGATTCCAGATACTGGCAAAGGGTCTTGCCGCCCCTATAGTGCCTTTATTAGGCAAGGTTCAAATGACAAATTCACCATCATAACAGGAACAAGCAAGCAAAAACTGAGGGTAATGCTACTGAATGCTAGGAGTCTAAATCTCAAAATGCACTCACTCAAGGCACTCCTTAAAATGGAGAACATTGATATATGTGCAGTGACTGAGACCTGGTTCAAGGCTCTAGAGAGTACCCCTGCATTACCAGGCTGTAACTCATTCCACACTTTTCAGCCATCTAACCTGGACCAGAACACCAAAGGCAGAGGTGTGTCCATATTCATTAAGGATATCCACACCTCCAGGCTAGTTGTGCAGCATAATGCATCTGAGGTTATCCAAGTGCAACTAACTCTGGGCAAAACTGCAATCCAAATTGTAGCTTCCTACAGATCCCCAACCATGCCCCAGGATTCCCACTCCTCTTTTCTTGATATTCTGGAAAGTAATAGGGTTCAACCAAACACCCTAATAATGGGCGATTTCAGCTACTCCACCTTTAACTGGGAAAACCACTCATGTACCAACTCCTTCACACAATGTTTTCTGGAATTCATAAACTAATGTCAGACAGGTGTGAGCTGTGCATGATACGGGTATCAGTTCATCATTGTCAACCCCTGGCTATGAGAGCTGGCTCTGCCAGGAATTGCACTGGCATGTCCATGCCCATGGTCAGATGTGCTGATGTTACCCAAATGTGATCAATGTCTGCTGTACCCACTGACCCTTAAGCACTTGAAACAGAATTATTATTTTGTACAACTGAAAGTTAGGTGGTTGCCCCACCTCAAACTCATATGCAAACAAATGTTTGTACAAACGAAGGACTAACACATAAGTAATTTATACATGTGTCCCACAGAAATATCAGGATGCCTACACATTTTCAACAAAAAAGCACTTAAAACATACTTTTGTTCTTAGATCACAGAATGGTTGGTGGCACCCCCACCCTCAAAACACCAAATAAATGAAGGTTTGTACAAACCAAGGAATACTACAAAAGTAAATGTATATATGCTTTCCACACAATTATCATAATGTGTACACATGTACAACAGAAAAATTCAGTTAATGAATGCCAGTCACTGTTCACTGTACCCACAACTCCTGTGGAGGTTGCCCTTGCCCATCTCAGAAGCTTAACACTATTGTCAGTGACACATAAATTTTTCTCCAGTCACATAGAATATTGTAAAATCAAATTGTAATAATAGTTGTGCTGAAAGTATAACCTGTTCTATTTCTGAAATGTAAATGCCTGCCAAAACTGCCTGTGCTAACAGGGAGGCATAAAAAGTGCATACAGATAAAAGTTCAGTTTTTGCTGGATAGATAAATACATTTGTAACATTTTACAAAATCTAGAATGTACTTGAATAATACCTCAGCTAAATTCTAAGCCTTCTCTGCAGATAAATCACTTTCAAAGGAATATCAATCGTCTGTGTTGTCCAAATACACAAGTCTTCTCACCGTAAATTTCCTTAGCCACATGGTTACCTTTTCATAGAATAGATTCAGCCCTCTGAGAGCTATGAAGATGCAAATGAGGTATGAACTCATAAAAATTGCTGACTACCAAACATTTGACTTCATGTAGCCGATGTAAACATAGTTTAAGTTTTACACCATTGTTAGTTGCTCATCTCTTGCAACTGTGAATGATTAGTGTGAGAGAGAAGGCAAACACAACAACAATTCAGACAACCTTCACTGCAGTGGGTTTGTAAGTGAGGATACATTTGCAAAGTCTGGAACTAACTTCAGCAAGCTTTTAAATGAAACAAAACACCACCCATTTATCATTTTTGATCACTAATAGCAAAATTGTCCTGCCTTTGCCGAAAACTGTTTTTCGCTGTCATGCATTTTTATCACACATTTAAAGTAAAATTATACAAATGCACTATAACTTACATTCTGAGATTACAGCAGACATAAGGGAAGAATGAAGACAAAACAAAGATTAGACAGAGCTGCATTTGTGCAAACAAATTCATAAATGGTTGTGTGATCACTCATTGCACTAAATACGTAAGCCACACGTACAACCAAATGAGAAAATACAACCGTATGTCCTGCTGTAAAAGAAATGTGAATTGCTTGAATGCACATGCTTTGATTGCTGTTGCAAAACTGTGTCTGTGGCAAAGAAAGATAACACACTCCAACTATGTTTTATAATACCACTGCTCTGATAGTTCAAATACACAGCTGTGTAAGTGTTTAATATGTGTTTAACTTTATTTTTTATTTATTTGTTTATTTATTTATTTTTATCTTTAATATTTATGTGCATGTGGCTTATGTGCATGTGGCTTAGCACAAAGATGGTCAGATGCATAAAATTTTAAAAATTAATGTGAGTTGCCTTAGGAAGCACAATCATACTTAACAGCATTGTGTGGTGGATGATGTCAGCATCTTGGATGATAATGACAGCAGAAATTACACCTGAGACCCAACTGTGTGTGTAGCACAAAGTGTAAAGACACTGAGGTACAAGTAGATAAGAAAGATAATGGCTTGAGTTTTTAGTGAGGAATGATCATAATGAGTATTAACATAAATAATCAATATTCACTTACCTGTGTCATTTGTGCATTGCTTACCTGTGCACAAACAGGGTTTACTGTTGAAGAAAATAAACAAGCATTGTTAAATGCTTTGTTTTCATTCACAGAATCAAGCTAAGCAGTGATGCATGGCTGTCAGCACACCGGACAGTACTGAGTGTAAAAACTGTGGCACAAGGTGTAAGTGTATAGCCTAAACTCAAGTGAACCATGGTTATAATCTGATACCCTCCTGTTTTTATTAATGGTATCCCACTGTAATTTTTAACAAAAATAATAATATAAAGATAATCATACATAACAATAAGTATGTATAGCAGGCTGACTGAGCATACACATGGTATCATATGTATTATATGTGTAACTGGTGTAGCATGACAATTATGGTTCTGTAATTATAAATGTATTTTCAGACCTGGGATGGACTTCATAGTTTACTGATAATCATCTACATACCTCCCCTAATATGAGTAGAGCAGTAAAACAGAATGTATTGTGTGGCCTGACCCAAAACTCAGAAATCTGCTCTGAAAGTAATACAAGTATATGCATTTCCAGTATATTGTCACACATCAAAGAATTCCAAGATGGCTGCCGACTAGTCTAGTCCTTACTCTCTGAGCTCCTCACAGCTATTTAACTTTTGTTTTTTTTTACAACTATACATCAACCTTTTTCCTCAAATTTTTATACTAAAAGATTTTATAAATCTTTTTCTACGCATTTGGATTATTTTTTCTTCTGGAATTATTATCCTGGGATTTATTTTACCTCAGAACATTCTTGGTCTCTCTGCTGCTGGGACTCCTACTGCTCCAGTCTGTTCCTGGTTCCTGGTATCCTGTTAACTGCATTCCATTTCTGGGCATGGCTACAAAATCTAACTCCATGGAGACTCAGCCTACAAAGGCCAAATATACTTCAATGCTCTCTCCTGAAAAAGATTCAGGTTCAAAAAGACTGAAATCATCTAGACAACCTACAGAAACTATTAATGTAAGTAATAAAGATTTAAATTGCTCAAATTGCCTTTTAGAAGAACTAAAAATAGCATTAAAACCAATCCAAAGTGCTATACAAAACTTTTCAGAACAGTTTACAGACTTTAGTAAATCTTTAAAGCAAATAAACGATAGTATTGTTACTATTGAAAATAAAATCTTAGCTTTGGAGGTTAAAACCGACTTATTGGAAAGTGACTTTAAATCTAGAGATAAAACTGTTTCAGATTTACAAGCTAAAATATTGGATCTGGAAGCCAGGAGTCGAAGAAATAACATCATTATTCGTGGTTTACCTGAATCTTATGACAATAAAAACTTGTTATCTGTGACTAAAAATATCTTTGAAACACTGTTAAATTGTGAAGCTTCTTCAAAATCTATAATTGTAGAGAGAGCACACAGAGCAATGCGTACAAAGCAAGATTCTTCCACACCAAGGTTAATTTATACTAAGTTACTAAACTTTCAAGACACTTTCCAGATCCTAGAAACTGCTAAAACAAAGAAACAATTCATATGGAAGTCTCACAAACTATCATTTTCCCAAGATCTTCCTGCACAGATCAAATTAAATAGACAAAAACTAGCCCCTATTGTGCTGACTTGATAAAAGAGGGATTAGATTTCAATGGCATATCCTAATACCTTGTCTTTCACAGCTAATGACAAAAGATTTGTATGTTCAGATCCTAAAGATGCAAAAGACATTTTTCTTAAAACATTTAAAAAGCTTCCTGACACTGTATCTTAATATTCTACTGTTAAAGAACTACAATAAGGTTTGATCTTTTCTTTTCTTTAATATGACAGTATTTGTGTTACATGATTTGTAATTCTGGTGTGACATAATTATATTACCTTAAGAACTTGTCATGTAATTTACACATGATGGATTTGGTGTGACAGTGTGCAGTGACAGGATATATGCTTGTTAGATTTGTGTGGATTAATAGAAGCATTTAAATTCCTGTATTTACTTTTTCTCTTTCTCTCACATATGCTTGCTGTGTAAATAGATAATATGTTAATTTTACTACAAGCTTTGGAGTTACAGCCTTCTGTGTAAGCTAAATGATTTTTGGAGGGAAAAACATTCCATCTCAACATTCTAGCAAGAAAATCTTCCCTCAGAGTTCCAGCTGATGCTCTGCATGAACATGTGCACACTACAGTCTCTCTGAGATGGATGGTGATGCCATCATTTGTGAGGAAAGAAGGACAGTTTCAAATACACAAGTCTGCTTGTTTTCAACAAGTATTCAGTAGCACTAACTTTTTAATAGATCTGGCTATTATTTAAAGTGTTTTCTCTTCATAAATGAAGGTTGCTTTTTAAATTTAAACAGATTCATGTCACATAATATATTCAGTGACTTTTAGTGTGTCTGCATGACTTCAAAGCAAGCTGCTACTTTCATAAAGCAGAGTGAAAATGTTTCTGGAAACAAATGAACAGGTTAGTTTTATATATTAAAATTCTAAAGGATGTGTAAAGAAATGAACATATTTTCCTATTCAGAATATTTTTTCATACAATATTTTATATTATACTGAAGTGTTTAATTTGACAAATGTTACAAAGTATACCTGTTCATATGAAAGTTTCATGTTCTTTCTATTCTCTGCTCTCTCTTCTCAGAGGCTGGATGTGATATTTATGATTAGTAGTTTATGTTTAAGAAAGCCTTTACTTATTTGAAAGGTTTGAAATAACTATCTTTAATATGATTAGCTGAATCTACATGTATATATTTAAGCTCTTAGATTTACTGCATTTAGCTTGCTTGTTTCTGTTTTAATTAGATTTTCAAAATGTTTACTTTAAAAGCCTTGTCTTTTCATGCTGTTTTGCTATGTTACATCTATAGCTTAGAAGAACAGTATGGCTATATAACCTAACAGAGTCATTAGTAAAATATTCAAAAAGTAGATTTAAAATTATATGTATGCACATTGTTGTACAATCAGTCCAATATATATGATGCTGTTTAAGTTACTATTTAATAATATAATTATACTTTATTCATGTATATTAACTAGTGTTAAAACCTTACAGCTTATAATATTTCATTTTGAATAGTTCCTGTACTATTATTATCTAGTTAATAGATGCATCTCCAGACTGAATTGTTTTTCATTTTGAGATATGGTTGCTTGGTAGTTTTTTGCTTTATTTGAACTATAACTAAATACTCATTCTACAGGTATTAGTGCTTTTATCATACTAATGGTCATGTTGATTAATGAAATTATCACTAAAGTACTAAAGAAGGTTCAGTAGATAGTGCATGACTATTATCTTTAGTTCAGTAATGCTATGCTTATTTACTTATATTATAATGTTACCAGTTGGTTTTGTTATACTTATATATGTTATCTTACATATCTTTCAGTTTTAATTGTATTACTTCTTATGATAGAGTGTTCTAGTTAAGCAGAGTGCGATTTATTTATTATTTACTTGTTTCTCTTTCTCTTGAAATACTTGAGGAAATACATTTAATCACTATAAATTTCAATTTAAGGATAGGAGCTTTAGATTAGTATTAGAAGTAGGGATTAAGCATGTTGGACGTCTTGAAATTAGTTAATTTTGTATATATTTTTAGTAGTATTACTTGGACTTTATGTTATGTTAGGCTTCCTTTGAGTCATTTGTATTCTAACTTGAGGTTATTATTATCTATAATTACAATGTTTTTTCATGTTCTTCTGCTCTTCCTTTATCACAGGGGGATTGGTGGGTAGGCACTAGGGTTAGGATAAAGGTTATTATTATACATTTCATGGTTCTTAAAAAACTTTTTTCTTTTTCTTTCAACAAATATTATTTGATGACTTGCTTGAATACTTAAAGACTGTTTTTTCTTTTCAATGTTGTGTTGGATTTGCACCTTGAGTTCACTTTTATAGCATCGATAATGATTATACTTGTAGAATATGCCTGTTGACATAATTTTAGATTCTTGGAATGTTAGAGGCATTCAAGATAAAGCGAAAAAGTCACTATTATTTCATATGATCTTTAAATCACAGGCTAACATTTGTTTTATTCAAGAGACCCATATTTCACGTATTGATTGGAATAAAGAGTTAAAAAAAAATGGATCAAAAAGATTATAGCTTCAGGTGACTCATCTAACTCCAGAGGTGTAGCTATAATCATTAAACAAAAATTCATTGGGAATATTATTGATGAGAAATTTGATGATGAGGGGAGGTGGTGCTTATTTACCGCTTCTATTGCTGGTTTGGACAAACCCTTATTAATTTTAAATCTACATGGCCCATGTAATTCACAACATTTGTTCATTTGAAAAATTTACAATATTCTTGCATCCTATAAGTATCATCATATTATAGTGGGTGGTGACTGGAATGCAGTTATACACCCTGTAATTGATCGTTCCCGCTCCACTGTCACCTATAATCTTCAATCTACTCTGGCTATAAATGATTTGATGACAGAATATAATTTAATAGATCCCCTCCGCACTGTTAAAAATATAAACAAGAATGATATATATACTTATTATTCTAAGTGCTATCATTCGTGGTCCAGATTAGACTTCTTTCTAATTTCAGATTATATTTCAAAATATATTGTGGACTTTACTACAGAACCCAGATTCTTTTCGGATCACTCAAGAATTTCACTAAAATTGAACATAAAACCCAATATCAAAAATAAAACTATGTTTAATAAGTGGACCTTAAATAATAACTTATTGTCAAATGAAGATATTTGCAAACAAGCTTCAGAAATCCTAAATGAAATGGTGAATAGTCTTGAATCATCAGACATTCCTTATGACATACAATGGGCTGCATGTAAAGCAAGATTAAGAGGTTTATTTATTAGTAAAGCTGCTTTTTCAAAAACAATACTTTAAGAAAGAGGAATTCTTAAAATCAAGAATTTCTTCGTTGGAAAATCATCTTAGTCTGAACTATGATGCTACTTTAGAAAACAAATTTTTGATTGTCAGAAAGATTTAATTCTGCTTCACCAAAATAACCTCTCCTTAGCTGAACAAAAGCTACTTGCTTCATATTCAGAATGGGCCCAGGTTCCATCTAAATTGTTAGCGAGAATTATTAAAGTTAACTTCAGAAATCCAAATATTACATCTTTATCTTATAATAACAGATTATATAATACTGATGAAGAGATTATTCAACTTTTCACCTCTCTTTACACTGAGTTATATTCAGGTTCTTCTAATTCTGTTAAAGATAATCACTCAAAACTCTTTTAGACTCTTTGCAGTTCCCTAAACTTAATGATAATCAGCAAAAACTACTTTCTACCCCTATATCGGTACAAGAAATCTCGGATTCAATAGATAATCTTAAATTGGGTAAATCTCCGGGACCTGATGGTTTTACTCCAGAATTTTTCAAAACTTTCAAATTGGTAGTTCTTCCCTTTCTATTTAAAGTTTACAATCATATAAGAGTTAATGATATCTCTGATATTCATTGGAACACATCCAAAACCATTCTAATTCTAAAAATAATAAAGATAAATCTGACCCAGTAAATTATAGACCCATTTCTTTAATTAACGTGGATATTAAGATTCTGTCATCTATTCTGGCTAACAGATTGAAACGGATTTTACCCTCAATTATCTCGTCAGATCAATCAGGTTTTATGTCTCAGAGACATGCTTGGGATAATACTCTATCTTTAGAGACTATACTTCATCTCATTAAGAAAAATCCAAACCCTATATATGCTTTGATTATAGATGCATCAAATGCCTTTGACAGAGTATGTTGGAACTTTCTATTTCAAACTATGTTATGTTTTAATATTCCCTTATTCTTTATAAATTTTTAAAAGTTTTATACAAGAATATGTTTACTAGACTATACATTAATGGTCAATTTTCTGCTCGATAAAGATCACTAAAGGAACAAGACAGGGTTGTCCATTGTCCCCTTTTCTTTTCAACATTTACTTAGAACCTTTGCTATTGTTTATTACTCAAAATACTTTTCATAACATCCCTAGAATTCTTAATACTAATATTCATTTCTCTGCTTTTATGGATGATTTAGTAATCTACTTTCAAACTCCATTATCTGATTACAGAAAAATAATGAATTCTATTGATTATTTTTCTTTGGTTTCCAACTATCTTTTAAATTCTACAAAAACTCATATTTTTCCCTTAAATCATTTAGCACACAAATCTTTTTTGTTTCCAGACGATCATTTTCAGTTTACATATAATATAAAATATTTAGGAATCAATTTAGAACACAATAATAAATCTTCCTTTCAAAATAATATTAATAAATTATGGAACTCTATATTGTCTGATATGGACAGATGGAAGCATCTAAACCTTTCATTTCTTTCAAGGGTGGCCATTATTAAAATGAATATTCTGCCTAAATTTCTTTACCAATTCTCATCATCTGATCAGATAATTTCAAAAAAATTTTTTGAGTCTGTAAATAAAGCTTTGGCAAAATTCAGATGGTTCCCTAAATCTGTTAGAATTTCCTATTCTAGATTGGCATTTTCGAAGGAGAAGGGAGGTTTGGGTTTACCTAATCTTTATCTCTATTATTTGATTGTCTCATCCAATAAACTTCTTACTATCTCTAAATTCAATAACACTTCTTATCCAAATCACTCTTTATGGATAAAATTATGGTATAAGTATGTCATTTCAAATAATTTAAATCCTGAAGCTATTCCCCTTTATCTCTCTGGATAGTTTATTTATTAAAAATATATCTACAGTATTTAAACAAAAGATTAGAGATTTCCAAACCTTACTCAAAATGTGTAAACTAGAAAAGATCTTGCACCATGTTCAGCCAATTCATCTAAACCCAAATATATTATTGGACAATAAACTTTTGAACTTAACAAACTATCCTTTAATTAAAAATCTAAAAGTAGGAGATGTTTTGAAATATCTTGACTTGCCTTTATCTGACTGGCATAAGTTATTGAAAGTAAACTGGAATTACTCACCAATTTTTACACAACTAAGAGCAATAATTAAAAACAAATTTGTATCTCTGGTCCCCATAGACTCACAATTGAAAAACCTTAACACGATTATCAAAATACTTTCATCATCTGATAAAATGCTCTCAAACTCATATAAATTAATTAATTCTTTAATGATGGACCACAACTGTCTTTTATCTAACGTTTGGTTGAATTATAATTCCCAATTGTCAGAATCTCAGAAAGTCCTGGCTATTAGACACACTAAGGAATTTATCCCTTTTAAAAATGAGCATACACACAATTAATGATTAATAATGATGCCTACTTTACCCCAATCAAATTAAACAAATTTAACCCAAATAAGTCCCCTTCGTGTTCATGCTGTTCTCATCCCCAAGCAGACCTCCTTCATATTCTATGGTATTGTCATTTTTCTCACAGATTGTGGACATCTTTGAAAGTCAGACTGCAGAAAATGGGATATCAAAATCCACGTTGACGTGGGAATTTGCTATTCTACATATTCCATTGATTCATATTTCAAAAGTTGATATTCATGTTATCATTTTTATTTGCTCATTACTAAAACTTTATATAATACAAAATTGGATTGATCGTTCTAAATTAAAATGGGTTACTTTCCAGAAAATGGCTTTTAAATTTATTGATGCTCAAAGATACTTAGGTGGAAGTCCAAAAAAAAAAGCTATTAGAAAGGTTGTGTTAGAAAAGGTTCTAAACATATTAAATAGTTAATGTTAAATATTTTTTTTTTTTTTTTTCTCTCAGGTTGCCTAACTTGTATATCGTGTACATATGGTGTATGTTTTATTTCTAAATAACTTATCAAAATCTCATGAAGGTTGTTATCACTAGATGAATTGTTATATGTTCATTTATGCCTTCTTGTTATGTATAATCTTTCAATTGTCTTGCTATTCATATAATTAATAAAAAAATTTTTGAGAAAAAAAGTATATTGTCACACATTACTCCTGCATCACACCTGAGCATGCATAAACCAGGCCCTTGTCAGGTCACACAACTACATGGTTAACTGAAATATAGCACCATTCACTTTTTAAGGTATATATTAGTAATGACCACATTTGCCAAACACTTTTTCTGTGGCAATGAGTGAAAAATGTATGTATTCTTTTTTCACATAGGTTTGAATCCCATGTTGTATAAAGGCAACACAAAATATATGTCGAGTCATACAACTGATCACCCCCAAAGTCAGCTCTTAAGAGCCAAGTCTCTTGACATATCGGTGTTGAGCATTGGACAAACTGTTGTCAGTTTTAGCAGCACACATGCCATAAAATAGTCAACTGTCATATTTTCCTTCCTATTTCATAAACTGCCTTCCTTTCTGCTTGGCGATGTTGCCCTCTGTGCACCATCTTGCAAACAATGTTGGCATGGTTGTGCAGATTTGCACACTGGCCATAGAATATGATATCACCAATTGGCAGGAAAAAGTTTTACTGTTGTTGGAGGACCTGTGCAGACATGGCAGGAGCTGAGAAGGATGGTGCCCAATTCAGGGCTCAAATGCGGGGTGTAGGAGGGAGTCAAAAATATTTATTGCACTACTCATAAAGTGCTACAGCTATAGGCTACTGCAGGAGGACTATACCAGGTCTCAGTATAAGGCCAAGGCTTGGAACAGTCTTGCCAAGACTGTCTACAGTGCAAATGGCATACCACGCACTGGGGAAGCAATACAGGTGCTATAATAATGACCTGAAATGGTGCAAGCAGGCACAACTCAACCAGTGGCTGGATGAGTTTAAGAATGTTGACATCCCACAGTTTTGTACGCATGCAGATAAAGCAACTTTAATGATATGGAAAGCTGTAGATAGCCCATACTGGGATGCAAAATGCTTTCATGTCTCTTTTTCTCTCCTTTATTTTACAGCTGCCGAGGAAATTTCAGCAAACAGAGAGGCACATGCTGAAAGATTTGAAAGACTCAGAAAGGAAAGGGGTATGTATGCAGCACAAATGAACATGATTCTATTAAAACTATTGCTCTTCCATACATTATTAGCAACTTAAGCATGCAAATCGTGGCTGTAAAAGCAAGTGCACATGCTTTTTTCTGTCGCTCTTGATACTTGCATTGGGCCAGTGTAACAGCGTATTCAGATTTGGAAGGTTCCATTCCCACAAGTAACAAACACATTCAAATTACAAAAATATCATTTTTTTTATTTTAATTCAAGCAAAACTGACTTTAATGCTATGTTGTTAACTTAATCTGTACTACATTTAAAAGCATATATGCAATATCTATATATTGTAATAATTACTTGTTACAATTCACAGTCCTATTTTGGATAAGGAAAGCTGTACATCGAATACAATAATAAAAAATATACATTTTGTAATAACGGATTTATTTGACATATGACTGTGTTAATCATCTGTTTTCTTTTTACCTCACCACCTTATTTGTCTTCATTTTTTTTATATGTGAACACATTGCTCTGATGTCATACTTTTCTGCCAACAAACAAACAAAATTATTTTTAGCACAGGGAGGAAGGCCAACCTCTGTGGCTCAGCCTGCCAACTGTTCACCTGCACATCTGGGACTCAGCCTGGCAGTACTGCTTCCACAGCCCCTGCACTACCTGACTCATCTACGTCATGTAGCATTGTCCTAGCTGCTGTTACAGTAGTATTCTCCAGGAGCATTGGTGGTGGTAGGTATTTCATGACCCACCAGGAGCTGCCAGGGATGGTGCATGAGGTATTAGAAACTAGCACTAGTGCTCACCACAGCTGTCTGGAGAAGTTCGTCCTTAGAATTCAAAAAAAGCCCATGACATCAGGCAATTCCACAGAAAGCCAGGGAAGGAGACAGTGATGACAGTTTTTGAAGAAAAGGATTAGATTCTCAATTTTCCTGTGCTTGATGGGCATGTGCCTCTGATGTCCCTTATCAGTCCACAGTCATGGTTTCCCCCAACCTTTGGTGCCTGCCACCATCCCTGTGTCTGTTTTCTTTGTTCTTCACCTGCTTCCTCACCTACCCTAACCTAACCCTCACATGTCTATGTCCATTCCCAACATTCCTCTTTACTTGAAATAAAAAAGGGCACCTGTCCCACAAAATAAATTGTCCCATACATACCTCTCCACTTTATGTGTGTCTTCTCGACACACTTGATTTGGTCCAGTTGGCTATACAACATGTTTGCATTGTTGTCTCCCATCTGTGTTGTGTTAACCTTCTAATCATTTCTTAGCATGATGATATATGTGTATGGTATATTTAATCACCCACATGTTACAGTTTGTAAAAGTTATAATTTTCTATGGAAATATATTGAGTACTGCCCAAAAATGAGTATCTGAAGTGACATCCAAACTCACTGCTATCACATTTTAGCTAACCTTGGTCTGCTTGTCATAAGCCTGTTTTTCCTTTCCTAACCCTTGTCCATCCTTATGTCACTCAGTTCATGCTTCACAGCATGTAATGCTAATAACAACAACAGACCAAAAACATGAATGTTCCTGTAGTGTCCAATGTTTTAAAATCATTTGTAGGATTCCCTTTGTGTCATGTTCAGGTGATTCTAGATGTAATCTTCATATAATGTGATGTGCAAACTGTCCTTACCGTCACAAAGCATACTGCACACACTTTTCAGAATATTTGGTCGTACAGAAATCAGTACCATATCTCCTGAGTCATAAATAATCTTTTCAAAACATGAACCACCTCTTGTCATTTCTAGAAAACTGTGCACACAATTAAATTGTCATTTGTAATGAGGCATGTAAAGCAGCTAATAGCTGTACCACAGTATAGAGGTAAGCATTAGTGACAGAAAAATTGTGTAAGACACATACTTTATTGTATTCATTGCTTAGGCAATGCAATCCCAACACCATCTGTAGAAAAACTTAATAAGCTGGATTTGAATGCTGCATTATCTATACTCTGACCATGAGCATACCTCTCAGCTATATAGATTTTTTTTCAGAATGTCCAGATTTTTGCCTCATATTTTGGTGCATTTTTCATAAAATTGTGGTTTTCTGGCAAATTAATGACAATTCATTATAGACTGAAGTTCAAAGATAATGACAGACATTTGAGTATCAGACTTTGTAGCCTTCAGAAAAGTCATGCTAATGCAAAACCTGTTATTTTATCAACTTTCTAACTTTGTAAGAGCAGTATTTAAAAATTGTCCCTATTTTTTGGCCAATGCCCCACTTTCATTCATGGCTTTTTCCAGATTTCTTGCTTCAAGAAGTTGAAAGGTATGACCATGAGCTTATTGCTTTTTCACCTGTTGCCACAGAAAAAGTTAGGCAGCAGGTGTATTTTTTACACATAATACTATACAGATTGCTGATGGCTGTGCATCGCCTGTTTGCCTGTTTATGTGAAGGAAGTAAAAGCAATATAAATATTACTATTTTTTTCCATTTAAGCAGAGAACCAAGTTTGCTTGTCGCTTAACTCCATGCAAACGGGGAAGGCAACAGCAACAGTTCTTCATGTCATAAAAGTTATGACAAAACATTTCCAATACTAACTAAAGTATGAACAGCATATTATCTGTCAGATATTTCTCACATAACATGTATTCCTAACAGATTCTCAAGTTCAAGTTGTATTCATGAAATGGGAATCTCACATGTGCTAACACTTTGTCATTGTTTGTGCAAATGAGTTTTTCAGAAATTCGCTGTGTAAGCAGGTGTTTCACATGTCTTACTAGGCTTAGTGTCCAGTTATCCTCCATCTTGATCTGGGACACTCCTCCAGTCCCACCTCTTTACCACATTCTACCTAATAAACTCCTTCTGCACTTGCTTGTAGTCCTTTTTAATTTAATTGCATTTTGTAAACTGTGTTTGGTCTAATATTGCTACATACTCAAAGTGTGCTAGCTTGCACTGCATGTGAATTGTTTTACTGCTGTTTTAGCTACTTTTCTGTAAAAAAAAGTGTAAGCTTGTTTCCTACCTTTCCTGTAACTAGTGTAGTCCAGATACAAATTTGCTGTATCCAGGACTGTATGTAAGCTTCTGAGCCCCCCAAGCCTTTCTGTGTTGGAGGGAAGCCTTCTAGCTTATCAGTGGGAATGGTAAGCACTAGGTAACCTGTCTACCACATAAGGAGTTGTTCTGGCCCAGAAATTGTAGTTATTGGCCGTTTGGGGCAATCATTTCCATCTCTCTCAACTTTCAGATTTGAAAGCCTGCATTTTCACTTGTTTCTGTCCTGTAACTCGTCAAGTGCAGATACAGACTCTTAGTTTTAGCACTTAAATTTGCTTATTCATGCTCAGCACTTGTTCAGACCCTGTAAGCACTAAATCAGCTACTAATTACTATAGCACTCAACCTTCCTCGTTACCTAGAGGAAAACAGTTTTTGTACTTACTTTTCTCACTTGCTTAGAGAAAAACAACTCTTGTACTGACTTTCCTCACTTATCTAGAGGAAAATATTTTTTTATTCAGGCATGTCCGATGGTCAGCTCCCAGTGTTCTCTCCTATCTATCTGATGAATATGGGCATCTTGAGACAATGTAGAAATTGCCTCATGTACACAGAAAACCCTCTCCTCCTAGCACCCAACACTACAACCTGTGAGAAAAGCACTTATCTAGCCAAACTGGAAGTAAAGCTCTCTCCAACCAAGATTGAACTTGACAGTCAAGAGGAGAAGGTAAACATTTGCACCACACCACACTCATCACGTAGTCTCACTAAATCTACACCACCAAAATCCACACATAGTAACGCAAAAACATTCACTGAGGCTCTCAATAATAATCTGTCTAAGCAACAGAGACCTCCAAAGCAGAAACGCAAGCAACTTCCATCCCCCAAAACAACCCAAATGACACATAGCCCACAGACTCAGTGTGCCACTCAACTACAGCAAATAAGGCAAAAAAACGTACCCAACATACTAGTCATAGGTGACTCTATAGTCAGGCACACTGATGTCCCACTCATCAGGCTAAACAAGGAGACGGTTACTGTCAACTGCCTGTCGGGTGCCAGGATACACCACATAACCCACTCACTCAAGTCACTCCACAACAAGTACAAATATGACTCTGTCATCGTCCATGTTGGTGTGAATGACCTGAGCCATACCTCCATGGACTACATGAAAAGAGACATGGAAGAGCTCTCCAATCTTGTAGCCCAGGAAGGTATGACCCTAGCCCTGAGTAGCATTCTGCCATCACCCAGAATTATACCACAGTACAAGGACAAAATGATTGACTTCAACAATTGGCTAAGCTTCTGGTGGCATTCTAAGGGGCTCCAGTATCTGTCTGCTTGGGATGACATGGTCGACAGACCATGATGCTTTGCCAGAGATGGCCTGCACCTGTTGCTCCTGAGATTCCGGATACTGGTTAAGGCTCTTGCCACCCCTATAGTGCCTTTTTTAGGCAAGGTTCAAATGACAAATTCACCACCATAACAAGAACAGGCAAGAAAAACTGAGGGTAATGCTCCTCAATGCTAGAAGTCTAAATCTCAAAATGCACTCACTCGAGGCACTCCTTAAAATGGAGAACATTGATATCTGTGCAGTGACTGAGACCTGGTTCAAGGCTGCAGAGAGCACCCCTGCACTACCAGTCTATAACTCATACCACAGTTTTCGGCCATGTAACCTGGACTGAAACACCAAAGACGGAGGTGTGTCCATATTCATTAAGGATATCCACACCTCCAGGCTAGTTGCTCTGCATAATGCATCCGAGGTTATCCAAGTGCAACTAACTCTGGGCAAAACTACAATCCAAATTGTAGCTTGCTACAGATCCCTCACCATGCCCCAGGATTCCCACTCCTCTTTTCTTGATGTACTGGAAAATATTAGGGTTCAACCAAACACCCTAATAATGGGCGAGTTCAACTACCCCACCATTAATTGGGAAAACTACTCATGTACCAACTCCTTAGCTCAACGCTTTCTGGAATTCATAAACTCCAATGCCCTGGATCAACTTATCCACACCCAAACCAGGGGCAACAATATACTAGACCTAGTCATTACCAACATGAGTGACCGGTGTTCCACACCTGAAGTCAACTCCTCATTGGTCCAATCTGACCATAAGCTAATCACCCTTGATAACCACATCCTACCCCACCCCCCATTAAGGAAACCACTGTAAAAACTTTCTCCAAAGCCAACTTCATGCTTCTTAAGACAGAAGTGGTGAACTTCATGACATCCATGCAGATGGACAATACAGTTACAACTGCTGAATTCTACACAAATGCACTCTATAAGCACTTACACAAGTGCATGGATTGTGCTATCCCAAATAGAACCAAGACACTATCCTCCAAAAAAAGGAAGCCAATCTGGCGGTCCCCTGCCATAAACAAACTGTACAACAGAAGGAAGAAACTGTTTCAAAAGAGAGCAAAATCCCATGAGTGGAGGAGCTCCATGGTCAGCCTCATTAAGAAGCTGAGATCCATTATAAGATCATCCAAAGCTAGCTACAAAAACAAAATCACCACTAATTCTAAGGACAACTACAAAGCATTCTATAGCTATGTCAAGAATCTTGATGGCAAAACCCAGATCTGTTCTGAGTTACAGTACAATGGCACTAAATATACTGATCCAACTGATATTGCCAACATCCTGGCAGATAGGTTCAGTGCTAACTTTACCCCCCTCACCCCCTAAAGGGCCCATATCTATACAGGAAGAATGCAGAGTCCCTGTAATCACAACTACACAGATAAAAGCTGCACTCTCTAAAGCCAAAAATACAGCATCCATGGGACTGGATAACATCCCAGGCTGCGTTTTACATGAACTTCAGAATGAACTGGCTCCCCACCTAAGCACCATGTTCAATAATAGCCTTGCATCAGGCTTTGTGACCACTGAATGGCACACAGCGACAGTTATTCCACTCCACAAAGAGGGAGCCACCACTGATCCCATGAACTATCGCCCTATTAGCCTGATGAGCCTGGTCTGCAAGGCCATGGAACGTATCATCATGGAACTCATAAACAAAGACATTGGTAACCTCTAAACTCTGGATCCCACCCAGTTCGGGTTTGTGAAAGGCAGTTCATGCCTCCTGAACCTGATCAACTTCTTTGAGGCAGTCACCAAAGCTGTAGATGAGGGTAGGGTGGTTCTCACAGCCTATCTTGACCTCGCCAAGGCTTTCGACACCATCCTCCATTCTGGAATTATAGCTAAACTCACTAAACTAGATATAAATCCCTACATCACAAGATGGGCTGCCAACTGGCTCACTGACAGAACCCACACTGTAAAAGTTGCAGACTACAAATCTGACTTCAAACCAGTGAGGAGTGGAGTACCACAGGGTTCAGTCCTGGGACCTCTCCTGTCTGGTATCTACTTCTCTGAAGTACAGGCTAACACAGAAGGCCTCTGGCTAATAAAGTTCACAGATGACTACTAACTAGGAGCCATAGTCGAGTCCCCAAATGATGTGGACATCCTACAGAGGGGCCTCACTGAGACAGATGCCTGGTGTCAGAGGCATGGCCTCAAGCTCAATGCCAAAAAGTTCATTGTCATCCCCTTTGGTAAAAACTCTGTACCCATGAACTATCACATAAATGGCAGTCTACTTAAAGCCAAATGTGTGATAAGAGACCTTGGGACCCAGGTGGACAGTAGTCTCTCCTTTGACAGTAGTCTCTCCTTTGATAATCACATCACCACAGTAGTCAGGAAATCCTTCTATGTGGCACACCTCATCACAAAAGGGTTCTCATCCAGGAAAAAAGAGGTCATTGTTCCTCTCTACTCAGCACTCATTAGACCCATTATAGAGTACAACGCCCCTTTTGGAATGGACCTCACAAGACATCTGCAGCAGCTGGAAAGGCCACAGACGTACCTCACAAAGAGGATTACTGGCCTCAAACAGCTGCCCTACACTGACCATCTCAAAAAACTCCAGCTTTACTCTGTAGCATATCAACTACTCTGAGGAGATCTCTGCCTAACATATAAAGCTATGTTAAACCCAGAGCTGTTGGACATGCTACACCTAAAGAAATCCCAACCCCTCCGAGCTACATGCTCTAGGGACCTAAATCTTTTCACCACAATAAACAGGACATGCTGGAGGGATAGATTCCTGTCCCAGAGACTTCCTATACTCTGGAGCCAAGCTACCCATCTATGTCAAGCAAAGTTCCTCATTAGCACTCTTCAAGAAAAATCTTGATGAGTGGATGGGAAATAGGAAATACACCCCAGGGATCACTTCTGTGGCTCTGCTCAACAGGGGCACAGGAAATTAACTTTCTTGGGTGTGGTAAGCCAGGGAACCTTGTTGGCTAGGCTTACTTAGGCCCTTGGGCTGATAGCCTATCTATGAAACTATGAATCTATGAACTGACAATGCAGGCTTCCCTTGAAGATGTTGTACAAAAAGGATGTGTGATACATCTTTCTGTGTTGCACCCAGTAAATAAGGAGATTATTGACAACATTGATAGCATAGGTTCGATTGTTACACATGTAGCTTGTGGCTTATGTGTCATGCAAACCTCATAAATGGCCGGGATTGTCTCTGAATTCCACTTGTGGTTTAACACTGCCTCAATTAACCCCTCCACAGACAATTTATTTTTGGAAAAGGGGTGGTGAGTTCTCCTTTACAATACTGACAATCATTATAGTTGTACACATCTGCTCCTGCAGAACTTGTATAATAACTTAGACTCACATATTCTGGCAATGTCACAGATTAAAGTTGTTAATATTTTTTAATTGTTTCTGATTGTGCCTGCTTCTGACATCAGTTGTCCTTGAGTCTGTTTCTGTGTGCCTTTGATTGGCTGTGAGGTATGCTGACATGCCAGCCATATTCAAGCAAGTAATTTTGAAGATCTTCACATGTACATACCCCCTATTCTGTTACCATCCTTGCTAAATGTCCTCCCAGTGAACATGTCAGTGATGTTTATATCACAACCATTAATCACCATCGACATGTAACCTTGTGTGATGGTCACACACACACACACATATATATATATATATATATATATATATATATATATATATATATATATATATATATATATAAAATATATATATATATATATATATATATATACTCGCACAGCTAGTGTAAACAGCAGTATATACTGTGCTATCTCCATATGTGCTTTATGTTAAACTACTGACTTGACATATCCTATCTTGTGTACATTGCCATATTGTACATGCCCACTTCCGCTTTCTGCATTCCTATCATTCATGCCTGTGGCCAGTTTAATCACCACACTTTCCCGGCCTAGTGTATTTATTTTGCATTGTATTTGCCCTTGCTGATCACACCAACATTTGTTATTTCAGTCTGCAAAAACTTGTAGTGTACATTTAACTGAGTACACTTTCTATAATATGTTAATAGTGCAGATATTGCAGTATTTTCACCCCTGGTAATCATTGTGGCTGTCAATGCAATCTCACAGAGGAGGTTTGCCTGCAAACAAACTTGTATGCATCATTTTTGTGTTTGTGCTGCTCTGCATAGTTTCCAAGCCAGCAACACTGTTGCTGGCCATGAACCGTTACTTGTATTTGTGTAAGCTCAATTTGCAGCATGCATATGCAATTAGAAATGCTACTCACCATGCAAACACATACACTCCATGTAGGCTTTGCCTGAAACCAATATGGAGTTTATTGAATTCCAGGGATGGTATGCAAGCTAAATATGAGGATGTGAAAGGCCAGCAATAGAATGTTTCCAACCAATATATAGCTCTCCTGCAAAGATGAACTTATATATGATGACCGAAGTCACCGAGTACAAGGATTCAATAGCAACTAGTGGATCACTGCCAGGAGTAAACAATTCGTATTAATAAACTAATGTACTTGACATTAACAGCAACACATACGAACCAAAATGCTCAAACTGCCTATTTCAATAAAAACTAGCTTCATCAAAAGCATCGACCAACTATCGACTGATCTCCCATTACCAACTTACAGACTCCTAACTCAGCTGTTATAGCTCTTACAGATATTCTTCTGCAACTTCAACACAGTTTCTTTCCTTTTACATCTCACCTTTTCAACAAAAAACAATGACTGACCATTGAACTGAAAGCTGCTCAAACTTGAGATAAAACTCCTCACCAGAAAATTGTATGGCCTTCATTTCTCTCAGTAATCTAGTTAAGCCAGCCATTCACATGCACAAAACCAACTATTTCAAACTCCAAACAAACCAAAATACTTCAGGCAGGAATCATATCTTCTCACAGGCTGGAAATCCACAAAATCTACCTCCTCCTGTATCATGAGCCAGATATCCCAAGGCCAACTCTCGACCTGTAACTTTTCAAAACCAGTCATCTCCCAAGTACCACAACCTCCACTTCTCCCCCCAACTCACCCAGCCCCCCACCTTTTGTCCCCCTCTTCTGTTTTAAGAAAATAATTCACAAAGACCTTAACATAACATAACATTGTTATAATACATCTAATTTCATAACATTGACACCAGAACATTTAAAACCCAAAACATCTAAAACCCATAACATCAAATTTCATAACATCTAACACTATAAATCACAAGAAAATAACATCCCCTCCACATATAACAACACCAAACTGCCAAACACAATTTGTACTACATTTCTGCAGGGGGCAAACCCCCCTGCACACTGCCCCCAACTTAAATATACCAACTCCAAGATCACACTACAGTGGGAAAAAGTTAATTTCCTAACCACACTGTATCAAGCTCCCCTGCAGAAATGTAGTAAAAAGTGTGTTTGGTAGTTTGGTGTCATTATATGTGGAAGGGATGTTATTTTCATGTGATTTGTAGTGTTAGATGTTATGAAATTCGATGTTATGGGTTTTAGATGTTTTGGGTTTTTAGATGTTCTGGTCTCAATGTTATGAAATTAGATATTATGGGTTTTAGATGTTTTGAAGCGGACCCCTTGAAAACATACCCTTGGATGCAATCCCTGGTGCAGACAACCTACTCCCCTGACTCATCTCACTCTTCAAAGACTTCCTTACCACACCTCATTTTCCACATTTATAACCTCGGCTTAATTCAAAACACAGTGCCAGACATATGGAAAAACTGGTTTTGTCAAACACCTTCCCAAATAGCCAAATAGGAAACTTTTCAGGATCTCTCTTCATTGGCTTTACCAAAGTGTTTGATCTTACTGACCACATCCTCCACCTTTACTACCTCCAAGAAAATGGAGTTAGTTCTAGCACTGTCACATGATTCCAAGATTTCTTACCAAACAGGTATTTCAGAGTCAGAATTTGCTTATCCCTATCACCACCAACATCCCTTACCAAAGGAGTGTCCCAGGGCTACATTCTTGCCCTACTGTTATTTTTTTCATTTTTTATTAACAAACTATCCTCTGATGTCCCTTAACCTACTTATCACTGTTTATACCTTTCAACCAATCCTTCATATTCAGCTATTCAAGCCAATTTTCAGCCTGTCCTCCACTCCATTAATTACTGGCTAAACAACAGTAAGCTACTCCTAAACCCTTCCAAAGTAAAAAGTATGATATTTGGAATCTCACAAAAGCTGAAAGACCTCCCAAAAGCATCCAAATTGCAGATCTCAATGGTACCCCAATATAAACAGTCATGTACTTTAAATACATAGGTTAATGGCTGAGCCTGTCACTTAACTTCCATAACTACATTGAAAACTTCATGAAAAAGAGAAACTCTCGTTTATTCTGGTCTTGGAAAATATCTCTTTTTCTCTCCAGACCAGCTAAAGTTGCAATAACAAAGGGCAATAACAAAGGGGCTCTCTCATTCAGGCCATTGAAAACAAAATCTGTCAATTCATTCCAACCACACCCCTCCAAGGAATACCACTGCATCACCTTCTCCAAAGCCAGATGACTTCTAGTCAGTAACGGTGGTTGAGATACATCTAGGGTCTCTTCTTTTCAAACTTCTTCAACCAGGTGCCTTTCCTCTTCTTGCTATCAGCCTTCATAATAAATCCACCCCCTACAAACTCTGTAACTTCTCCCACTTGACTCCATTCCCTCCCTTCAGACACCCCAAACCAAACTGCTTTTTACTGCTCTCTTCTTCTGCAGTTTTACAGCCAAACACTAGCAGTCCTTCTTCTTCTCACCTAAAACAAATATCATCTTTGCCTACATTCAAAGCAGAATTCAAAAGACATCTCCATCAACAATTTGTCTGCAAGTGATTTTCCTCTGGACACATCACCTAACTCCTCCTTTACATGCATCAATTCTACTTCCACTATCTTTTTTCACTTACTGCTTACCTGCCATATTTACCACAAAAATTAACCTAGCTCATCGTTTCATTTTTCTGCTGGAGTTTATACCTATCTTGATTGCTCTGTGTTTGTAAAATAGTTCTGATTTATTTTATTTTTTTCATGAATTTCTTCACCTGAGCTGTGTTTGAAATAGTCTGTTGTGATCAGTATGCTGCCCCTGTAAACAAACAAATGAATTAATTAATATGTAACATATATTATGTATACATTTATTTATTTATTCATTTATTTATGTTTTGTTGATGAGGTTAGTCCCACTTGGCTTGTATTTTCAAGGGAGATAATACTATACTGCATAGAGGAAATTTTGTCAGGACACTGGAGGACTTGACTTTGCTAACAAAACCTAAAGGTCCTTAATTTTTTCTTTGATAAGTACCATAAGATCTCAAACATGCACCTTGATTACTACATCAGGTATATGGAACTTCTGTTTGCTATCTCTTCTGAAGGATGGCACACTCAGGAATATATCACCCCTCCACATGTTACATAGTGGTGTTAGTATTAGAATATGAATCCAAGCACTTGATGTGGGAATAAAACTTATAGCCGACTGATCTTTGAGGATCCAATGCAAGTGTTATACTTGCTGAAACATTTTTATTGGTATATATAATAACACTTTTTTGCTGGCGGGCAAGCCTCTTGCACCCCACATACCCCCTACTTACAAAAATACTAATCCAATGCTCACAAAACAGTGGAAAAAGAGTGCAGGTCACCTACACTGAAAGCCTGTCCCTCTGCAGTAGACATACAATGTGACTATGACTTTCCTCAAACAGAACTGCAGTGACTATTCAACACATCATACCAGTCATCAAAAGCACACAAAAGAATTGTACATCTCTGTTTGCTAAACTGACGGATTATTTCACAAAATGAACATAGAAAACACAACATTCAAACAAGATGACAGTCGATTTAATAAACAAGAACAAAACTAATTGCATGAAACAGCCTTGAATATAGGGACATGTTCCCAGATATATGTAGATACATGCTACAGGAAGGAAATGACATGCTACAGGAAGGAAATGAAGAGCAGATGTAATCTGCAAGATGGAATGACACAACCTCCTCACTCTTGGCGGTCCTAGCTTTTACACAGGGTGGAATATTTTCCCCTTTACTATTTACTGCATTCATTGTCATGTTGAAGCTGTCTGGCGATACCAAACTGACTCTTTATGCTAATGATTCTGCAGCCCTCCACAAAGGTGATACTGTCTCTACTATTAGCTATAAAATGTTGAGTACATTTAACAGCACACAGTCTTGGCTAGGCTCTTCTTGACTATATCGAGGTAGTGTGAAAACCAATACCATGTTTTTTACCTGCAAGGATCCCTAGACATAGAGTGGTCTTCTTATAACTGACAAATTACACAAGCTATCTATACTTTCTTTAGATAGTTCTATGACTGAAGTGATGAGTTCCAGCAAGTTAGTTTGTTAGGTATGTAGGCACTAATAGAGACTAGCCAGGAACATTTTTATAGAGCTTGAGCCTTTCTTATCACTAGTTTTTGCCTCCATTCTTTTCAGTATGTATAGTCACTATCCTGTTATACCCTTCTACACCAGCTAGAGCAATGGTATATCAGGACTGCTAGATCTGAAGTAGCTGCCTGTTAGAAAAATATATATTTGAACATATATAAAGGGCTAGTTAAAAAGCAAATAGTATATAATGCATTTTATTCTATTTTACATGTAATTTCTTGAAGCTTTGGAACTGCAGTGTATTTGAACTAAACTAAATGTATAAAGCATTGAAAATCTTCTTCTCCTTCCTTTGGGACAATTGGCCTTGTAAATGTTAGCTGTTGGGAGAATGTTGCAAGGGTGTATTACAAGACTGAACCAGCTACTGTATTCAAGCAGGCCTGAGTAACATTTACAGAAAGACATTATAACAGACAAAATTCTGTACTTTGCGTTTTTTGCCTCCTGGTGTACACTAGTAAACTTTTGCATCTGAGCCTCCTGTGTTGTAATCTTTGTTTTTATTTAACACTGCCCATGCATAACCAACCCCTATTCCTTGCTTTTAGTTAGCAATGGTATGATGTATGTCAACATCTGCCCTTAATGCAATTAAAATTTGCTTATAAACTGCTAAAGTACCTCAAGTGCTTCTCATTTAATCATGTCCTAGTGATGGAACAGGTAACTCAGTCACTTTTGGTGTAGAAGGCTGTGGGTTCTATTCCCATATCAGGTAGATTGCTTGCTGCCACTGCAGTGCAACATACATGGGGTGCTACATATCTGATTGTACCATGATTTGGATGAGATTTTAAACCATGGTCCCATCTTGGAGTTGGTGGTAGCTCAGGGGGGTATAAAAGATCCTGTGGCAACTGCTGAAAAGAGACAGGGATGTTCCCTGAAGCCCTGGCTATATACCACCGTGAGTCTCCTCTGTAAAGAAGCTACAAGCCCTCTCTACAAAGGATTGATGAGAAAAAGTGGCATTTATGTCTGCTTAACATTTATTTCTGGAGATTTTCATGGGCCTTGTTAAGATGGATATCTCTGTCAATTAAATGAAAATAAATAAAGTTTGTTGCAATGTGCCAGACAACTGAAAAAAAATATTTTATTATAATTTCTTCTTATTCTTTTGATATATGTTTACTGACAAAAGAACATGGGTGCTTATTTTCATGTGTAGGGTATGAGAATGCAAGCTAAGAATGTCAGCTAAGAATACAGAATAAAAACACAGGTTTACTGAGTCACTGACCTCATATAACTTCTTTAATATTTACACTTACTCATTTTAGAGACCCTACTCCATATACATAATAGGCTATAATAAGTTAGTGATCTGGTTAGTAAAGATGATAAAAGAGGTGACACCAGGAATACTGATCATTTCATTATTTCATTACTGTATCACTGTGAGATTAAATTCATGTACTGGTATATTTTGTAAGATGAAGAAATGCTATTACTTGAATGGTTCTCAGCAGCATTGACTAACATAATGTTATATAGATGCAACTGGAACTGTAAGTCATCAGAAGTGCACACTGTAACATAATGTGCGCACTATCCTGAGACAGAGGAGGTAAATTCAAGAGGTTGATATACAATTCCAAAAATCCTGGTTGCACCCTTGTCAGCTCTGTATCTTGTAACTAATGTAACCCCTGTCATGGGGGGAAGCTACAAACAGGAAGCTGATGTGTCATTCCAAAAAATCCTGGCCATCCTCCTATTTTCATGTGTGTGAAATTTGACAAAGAAAATAAAATATTTGTATTATTTAGGTTTTTTTAAGAAACAAATGTGAATACATTCAAAATAACACAATATGTGGGGAGCTCAGTCAGGTGGTGGCTGGCATTGCTGCCTTGCTGTGCTTGGAATGCTTTCTATGTGGAGTGTGCATGGATTTTGCTTGTAGTTCTGGTTTCCTCTCAGATCCCAAAGGCATGTCATAGGTCAAATAATCTTCTACAATGCCCACATACATGTAGAACTTGAATGGGTGTATTGGCCTGCAATGGAATAGTGCCATGTCTAGCATTATGTTCCCTGCTTTGCACCCACTGGCTGACCATATATGCTACATTTCCACTACAATCCTGAATTGTGTAAAACAGGAATCAAAGAACAAATAGAAGACAGAATATTATAGGGTTCTGTGAATACAAACTTTGTTTAACACTCAGTTTTCTATCAAATGAGGCAAGAATCATATAAAAAACACATGGCTTTTGTTAATGATAAAAAAAGAGTCAGAAAGTCAATCTTCACATTACTTAAACAAGTCTGAAAGGGTTTAAAACAAAGCATGAGAGCAAGAAACTGAGAGAATGGAAGTTGCTCAGAATACAGTTGTCTGAAAACTATAAACAAGTTGGATATTTAGATAAATAGACCTCAGAATTCAATAAAATCTTGTAGAGCCTATATGGAATGTACCCATGTACATGGCCACTGTTCCTCCTCGGTAGTTTTCCATGCATAGTAATCATGGTGCCCTGCCAGGGAAGGGCATAGTAACAGCGATATTGAATCTGTGTAGACAGAAGTGTTGAGGCTTGTCAGATGTTATGTATATGGTGAAGCACCCTGTAATATTCCCTGCTGCAGTTGAAATGTGCTGTGAATTAATAGTTGTGTTTTAAATGTCTAATTTTTGTTGAATTATTATTTTTTTTTATTTAATGTCTGGTGTGGTGCTGAGTGCACCAATGCCAAGCAGTGCTTACACATAGACTGCTGGCATCTGCCAGACATCTAAAAATAGAAACCAGGTGTAATTAATTATGGTATCAGTTGTTTATGTTTTTTTTATTTTTTTTATGTCTGTGCAGTGTGGAGTGAAGCAATGCCAAGCGGTACCTACACATAGACAGCAGACACCTGCCAGGCATCTAAATATAGAAACTGGATGTAATCAATTATTTATTTCTGCTTTTGTTTAAGCCTGTTTAAGCCCATTTGCATGATGCGCCACTGAAGCTTAGTAGCATATGTGAAGGTACACTCGAGTGTATACTATTGAAATAGCTAAGTGGGTAGAGTGATAGCTTAAAGCTTCATAGGTACTGGGTTCAAGTCCCTAGCAGAAATACCATTTGTTTAATGTAATCAAAATTTCTTTTTAATTTAAAAACCTAACTTTTACATTTGGAAGAGCTGTGCGGTGCTTGGCACCACTTAAACATGATTAACAGCCCGTTGTTAAGCTACGCTAAAACCTCAGTTGTGTGAGTTTTTGCAATGCTCAGCTGTGCTTAACTGGTTTGTGTGATACTAAGCACCATGGCACTTTTTTGAATGTTGCTTAATGACATGCAAGAGTGGGAAAACAGTCTAAATTAATAGCAATAGGCAGGAATTCTGCAGCCTTCTTTGGAGTCCATCTAACTGACAATATGTTGGAAAGGGTACATGTTTTCAGAGAAAAAGATGGGGTGTGCAGGAGGCCAGGGTTTTTGTTGGGCTCCTGATATGCTGTTATGAACCTAGGCTGCTGCATGGTGAATACCAGGGCTCAGTGTGTAAGACTGAGGCCTGGGATTGGTTGTCCAGGGAACTTACCAGTGCTACTGGTATTCCCTGCACTGGTTAACAGTGTCATCACCACTATGATTACCTGAAGCGTAGAAACCGGGGAATTTTGGACACCTGTGTCCAAGAGGCAGAGACTGGACAAGCCCCAGACATATGTATTTATTCCAGTATTTTACTAAAATGCAAGCTGAATCTGTGCAAAACTGATATGCATAATGATGTGCTTCTCTCCCACCAGCTGCAGCTGAGAGGGCTCAAAATTTCCAGTCCCATACATGGCGCCTGACCAGGTTGCACCATGAGTGTGGTAAGTAAAGATATATTATGCTAATTGCAGTGCAATAAACAATAAAGAATAAAAACGGTACTGTAATAAAGAATAAACAATACAAACTCTAGTGGAATAAACAGGCAATTAGAAGTGTGGTGTAATAAATGAACAATAACCACTATAATGCAATAAACACTAAACAATACCAATAACAGTAAGCAAAAAGGTGTACAGCAGGATTGTGGTGTCATAATGTAATTGCACTAGAGCTCTATGCATTGTATGTGTACGGTAAGGTTCCTGCAGTCAAGTGTAAAACTGTGATAACTGTAGAATGCAAAAGTAATGGCCTGAATATTGTATTGTTCAACTCATAATACAGTTCAAGGCTGTCTCCGGGCCATACCTCTCAACCTCTTACATCAAAAAATCTGGACAAAGCCTAAAATGATGGCGGGGGGGGGGGGACAAATAGGGACAGATTTTAAATATTGCCCTTACAAACTTTGAAAGTTGATAGAATAATAGGTTTTGCATTAGGATGAATTTTCTGAAGGATGTGGAGTCTTAAAATCAAATGTGTGTCATTATTAAATGACTTCAATCCTCAGCTATTTGCCAGAAAGGAACAGATGTTAGGAGGAACACACCAAAAATATGAGCAAAAACCTGGACATTCTGCAAAAACCTGTACCATTGAGAGGTATGCTTCAGGCCAATTTCAGTCACATAATGCTGTCTTTTCCTCCCACTCCAGTAACAAAAGATATATGTGTGAGGTAGCCCACTTTATGGGCAGATATTGTGTGTAGACTTCACACATAATAAACAGCAGTACCAATAAAGGGTTAAGCAGCATTCTGTTTTCCTAAGCAAATCTGTCTTAATATGTGCATTAGGGTTGTATTCATTGCATGTCTGTTCTAATGTCACTCCAGTTAAGTGTAAAACTGTAATAGCTGTAGAATGCAAAAGTAATTGCCTGAATAATGTATTGCTCAACTCATAGCACAGTTCAAGGCTGTCTACAAGCCACTTTCAGTCACATAATGCTCTCTTTTCCTTCCACTCCAGGAACAAAAAGTATATGTGTGAGGTAGTCCACTTTATGGGCAGATATTGTGTGTAGACATCACAGATAATAAACAGCAGTACCAATAAAGCATTAAGCAGCATTGCATTTTTCTAAATAAATTTGTCTTAATATTTGCATTAGGGCTGTATTCACTGCATGGCTGTGCTAAGTTGCTGCGATCAATTTTTACATTATTTGCAGATGTCCCTTGGAGTCACAACTTTTGGGTTCTACTCCCATGCCTGCCAGCTAAGGCAAGATGGCTGTCTAGTTTACTTAATGTACACAAACATACTTCTCAACTGTCATGATTTTTTGTAATGTAATTACAGCTGCCTAATCTGTCTGTTCCATGATTACCACATAAATGATTACCTGGAATGCAATGTATTTTCAAATTCATTTATAGCCACCTTGGTAGTTATGTAAGTCCACATTATGTGAAACTGTTCTGTGTAGCTGTGTACCTGCATTTGTTACAGCTTGGCCCATGCCATCCCATGCTAAGAGCTTGATAGGTGTGTACGTGCTACATAAGCTATAGAAGAATTGTAGTCACTGTACTCACAAGTGACACCCCACACCTGTAGAAGTATATAGTAGTACTCTGTGTAGTAATATTACCTGTGAGGTAACTGATTGTATGTTTTTCTCTCTCTGTCCCCACCCCTTATCTTCTTTATTATTGTTATTTATTATTATGATTTAATCTTAACATATTCTGTTAAACTAACTGTTTTATTGGCCTTGTGGTTTAATTCATACTGGCTTGCTGTTAACATACTTACTGTTATGTTACTTAATGTTGTATTACACATAATATAGCTTAATATGTATTTGGATTAATAAATATAATGTTCCATTATGTTAATGCTAATATTTGTTTGGTTATTACTAGCCTTAACTTATTGTTATAACTAACTTATTACAGTGCATCAAGGTCAGCCTGCTCCTCAAGATCTGCCTACCTTGCCTCCTCCAGCCATGGCACCAGGTCCCAGCACATCTGGAACTCAGTCTGTTGGTACCTGCCATGTTGCTCTTGCATTACCTGTGGTGTCTGGTAGTACCACCCCACAGGACGGAGATGGACCCCCCTCTGGTAGCGGTGGTGGAGGGGGAGTTGTCACCCATGACGAACTGCCAGTTTTGGTGAGCGAAATTGTCTACCATGGGTTTGGACAATGCCTGCATCAGATTGAGAGCATACTGGCCACCCTGGTGGGGCAGGGTCATCCCAGAGCACAGCCTCCATCACTGCCCCTCTCAGGGCAGTGATGGAGCAGTGCTGACAGTCTCATGGGTGGGGATATGAGTCATGCTGTTACCTTGTGGAGGCACATTGGACTGGGATTCTACACCACCCTCCCCATCCAAGGTGTTTACCCCCCTCTTGTGTAACACACCACCCCTGTCAGTTGTTTTGTCTGTCTTGTCTGTCTGCAAAAGCTTCCTCACCTACCCAACTTACCTCCCCCACACATACCTATGTCCCTTCTCCAACATTCCACTCTCACCTTAAAAAAATGGGCACCTGTCCCCAAAAAAAATATAATCCCATACATAGTTCTACATTTCGCACACATGTCCACTGGACACACATAATTTGGTCCAATAGGCTTAACAATGCAATTATGCTGTCCTCACCCCTCTCTCTGGGGGTTAGAGTCCAAAGTCATCTACAAATTCTGTAAAAGTGCACAGTTATTGCTGTACAAGAAACTGATAGCTATGGTTCTTTCCTACACCATTCCTGCACATACCTACCTGCCTTTCACTATGTTTTCCCCTTGCTTGCACCCCGTTTCACCACTTTTCTATCTCCTAATTTTTCTTTTTTTATATATTTTTAGCAAAGCGCTGCTCGATGTGCTGCCTCACACAGCTTTGGTAAGATCAGCTAAATGCAGCTATATTGATATATGTGTTTTAAATTATAATAAACATGCACAAAATAAACACCTGTCCTCTATTTTGAACCCAAGACCATCGGACCTGAAGACCACTGTATTAACTTGCCACACCACATAGCTGTTGAGTAAAACAGGTGGTTTAAGGGAAACATAGTAGTTGCAAGTTACAGTCATTAAGCTTGTTTAAGTGTAGCTGTGCATTGGGCTGCATCACTCAAATTTGCTTAAAGAGTAATGGAAAAAAATGTGAGTGCACCTTGGAGTCTGGTGCAAGAGTACACCACTAGAAAGCTAAACACAGAATAATGGATGTAAGTCAGGTCTCTAATAGCAGGTAAATGTGCTCTTTTATCAGCAACATTTAGAAATATACCTGCTAAGGTATTAATGGCAAAATATATGTTCAACTGGGACCCTGGTGCAGAAATACATCCATATAAAGCCATGCACATAATGATGGCTGTAAAAAAGCCAGCATTTAATGACTGAGTCATGCTCTCTTTACCCAGGCAATGCATTTCAAATAAAATGTCTGCTTGTCACTGATGGAAGTCACAGCTGTGCAGATAGGAACACACTTCACATATCCCTATAGCAAAACTATAAGTGCATAAAGTGTCACATCATGCATTAATATGCATGCACAGAGGATTTTAACTCAGGTAATGCAAATGAGGCCCACTACTATCAGAGTGCAGTGCACAATCCTTTCAAACTCACAGTGCAGATTACCACAACTGCACAACTAACATACACACATGAAGCCTGTGCTTGTAACAAGAACTGCCAGCATACACATTCCAAATGAGCACCGGACTGTAACACATGGCCTGACAGTGGCTCAAATGGTAGACATAATGTTATATTTATCCCCTATGTTGCTCAAGAACACAACAAACATGTTGCCTAGCAGTCTATTAATGATATCATTGTCTAACACACTTACTTTAAACACATGCCTTAATTGGAGTGGAATGGGTACCGTCACTCAGGCTGACACAGCTCCCACAGTTACTCCTACAGCTTGTTGTCCTACAAAGTGTCCACACACTCTGCCTACACCTATACACATCTTTATGTAACAGTAGCTGCTACAGACCTATTCTCTGCGATGACGTAGTTTCCTCACTCCAGTAATGTCTAGGACAACATATCAAAAAGGGCTTCTAATCTACATGGAGGCCTTATATCTTCTACAGTGGTTGCATGTCATTGGCTGATGACAGTGCAAATCAACTGTGTTTGCTGCAATTAGCATTTCAGAACCACAAATTGGTTAAGAGGTAATCACCTGCTAATGAAAAGCATGTTAAAAGGTGAACATGCTGGCTATGGTGAACCATTCTGTATGAGACTTTCTGCACACAGAACACGCATTTGCAAAACCTTAAATATCACCACATATCAACAGAGGAGTTTTGCACTTCAGCAGGTATGTAACCTCTTTATTTACAAAAGGATGCAGATGTGTGAATATACTTACAGGGAATAGGGATTACAGCATTAACCTTTTCTTAGAACTGTGATAATGACATGTCATTGATCTCCAGATTTGTTATACCTACAGAGAGCATACAATACAGCAAGGGTGGAATGCTTTTTGTCAATGTGGAACACTGGTCTCGTGGGACTGTCCCTTTATAGGGGTTGTAATAGCACACTGCTATTTGTTTGGCACTGTTGTTTTGACATATTATCAGGGAGGTTGCCCATAGAGGACACACTACAATGGACACCAGTGCTGGGTGTATGATCATACAATAGTATCTGTCATGGCACACATGGGAATATCTGACAATCACTAGTATCTTAGTTGTATCCACATGCTTAGTATGTTTGCACACTGTGGAATATGACATGTGTGATTGTGGGTTGACCTTTTCCGTGATGTGAATGCCACAGGTCATCAGTGTAGGACATATGAGCAGGTTTAACACCGGGCAACAGACATGATCAGTGCTGCAAGCAGAAGAGCAGCAGATGTAGCCAGGGATCATGGTTTCACTGGTGGAAAGCATGTAATGGAACAACAACTCTCAGCCACTGAGAAATTTCTGGCAAACCTAGGCACACACCACAGCTCCCAGGCATCCATCACACCATACATTGTGGATGTGGGTGCCACAGTTTCCATGGCAGAGGAACATGCAGGTAAGCTTAGTTTGATCACCATTGCAATACTGTAGCATTCAGTGTGTTGGGCCGTGCATACTCTTATGTGGGTGTCAGGTCTGTGTTCTTTGGGTAGAAGGGTTTAACTGCAGTTTGACTCTCATGCTCAGATGTTGACAGATATAACAATTAAAACAGTAGCTAATGTAAATGTGAGATATATGGTCATATTACCTTGCTGTGGTGCAACATGTGATGGTACTGACATTACATCTCCCACGACCTTTCCCAGGTCCGTCAGGTATCAGACAAGGCTGTTGTTCTGCTCCTGGTAAGCACAACACTGTTTTGTTATAGATGTAGGTTTACAGCACTGTAATCCCTAAAATGTCATCCCAGGATTGCTGCCTGGATTAGTGTACTGTCAGCATGATTGCCAACTGCACAGATATTTCTGACTGTGCACATGTTAGAGTCATACGTATGCCTTGTAGATGTGACCACACTGATAAATGTGACATTATTATTAGGACATTGCAGATTGCCATATTTGTCAACTGTGCAGAGTCTTCACAAATGTCAAAAGTGTACCTCATTGTTGCTGATGAAATTGCTGTGTAAAGAGCTTTTATTTACAACTACAGCTGTTTGCGAGAAAAGTAATGTTCTCTTGTCCTACTATATAAGGTCAGGGTTTCAACAAGTCTGTAACAGTGCCAACAGTTTATAGAGATGTACACATATTGCAGCATAGTACTGCAGAGCATAATAGTGTAGGTATTAATGTACTGCTTTTTCCTTTCTTATCAGAGGTGACTGGGGGGGGGGGTTGGTCTCTGTCCCCTACACAACCTGATGTCAGTGTCATTTCAGACTCTGATGATGATGGTGGCCACAGTGAGGCATAGGTGGGGGTTTCAGGAGATGAATTTATCCAAGAGGTTGACATCACTCTTCTGCCCTCATTGTCACCACACACAGTCAGTATGCCTACACATACCCAGTCACCAGAGGCCACAGATATTGGGCAGTCAGAGGGTGGGGACATTGAACAGGAAAGTGTGGCTACTATGGCTCCAGTGAGTGTAGACACTGGCCATAGCCATAGAGTTTGCAAGGTTCCACACAGGCAGATTGATAGGGGTGCTCGTAGGATGTCTGCTATCCTTCCACACTTGTTGCAGGTGCCACATCATTGTTCACTGGGCCTATGTTTCAGGCCATCATGAAGGCACAAGGATGTTCTGAAAGGAACTCCAGACATATGCTCAGGGTTATGGATGCAGCACAGTCTGACATCCGTGACTGCCTGCACTGCATTGGTGACACTGATGCAGTGGATAGAAGGTGGGTAGAGACAGTGTCTGTCTTGGAATGCACAGCATCTCTGCTGGAACGTGTGGTTGGAGTGGAGCGTCAGCCTTATGGATGTAGGTCAGCAACCCCATCTGTTGAGAGTCCATGTGGCCCTGCACAATCACGGTCCCATAGTGGCAGTACATCCAGCACTACAGAAGGGAGTGTGCTATCCACACGCAAGACATGGCAAACCATCGGCTAATGGTCCTGGGTGTTCCCATAGAGAACACAGTCTCAGCAGACAGCAGTCGCTGTCAGGTAATTGCACCACTTCTGACCGTAGCCATGGAGGTACCCGTGCAACTCCTGGCAGAGTCAGTTCCTATGTTCAGGGCTGGAGACGGTGAATTGTTAGCTGTACCATGCATGTTTCAAAGCTGTCCAACATGCACACATGTAGGGCTAGCACTGAGCTTGACTATGCACATGCAGACACCCTCATACTACTGTCAAATGTAGGTCACCTACAAACACACACTGCACATTTCCATGGTCCATCTTGCCTGCTTCCCTTCCTGACTCATACACATGTTGTCAACCTTTTGACTCAACCTAGGCCTCCTGCACCCCCACACAAGACCCTGTGCAAGTGATGATACCTGTGCCACATCCTTGTCATTCTCGTCATTGATCCGGGAAAATGAAGCTATGTGTCTGTTGCACAGGGTGACTATATAAATTAACATGCACTTGTGCAATGCATTTTTGTTTTCCCATGCCACTTGTAGTAGTTACTGAAAGACACAGTATACTGACATTTGTAATGAGTAAGCCACATACTTTTGTGTACCTTATGTTGTATGATGTTGTAATGGCTGCATACTTACACAATAAAAGGTGTGTCATGGATCTGTTTCTGTTTCAGGATTCTGTTAGGGACACCTATGGATATACAGTGGCAATAAAGCCATAGATGTCACAGCACATGATTGAACATTAGCACAGAAGAAATATGTCCCCAGCAAGGTACAGCACTATAGATGCATGGCTCCATAGGTTCATATGTGTATAACAGGCTAACAAGGACAATGGCATCATTCAGCTTACTCATGCATCCCTAATATTTGAAAATGTCTGATACCCTTGATAAGTGTCACCGGGGTTTTGGAAGCAAACACATCTACAAGATGTGGTGCTGGAGATGACCCATCTACAAGTTTCCTGTGTCCAATACAGATAGTTGTCCAATAAAAGGCTATGACTGTCTTGCTCTGCATCCCATGGTGTAACCTGAACATGATGTCTGTCACAGCAGATGTGTGCGTCACATGCATGGAGGGTTTGTTACATATAAGGTGTACTGTCTGTGTTATATACCTGTCTCTCCAGCATGTAATAGTTATACCACAGTGATGGTGTAGGTGTGTAGAACAGGTAAGATGTGTTAGCCGTGTCATGGATATGCAGGAGGTACACAGTGGCCTGACACCTCCCTGTATGGCAGCCATACACACCTCCTCCAAAGCATTTAGGAGACACACTACACATGTACAGTCTTGACACAGACACCATATGACATATTATCTGCAATGTGTATTGTTGTACCATGAAAACTGTGTGGCTGCTATGGTTGTAAGATATGCTTGTGTAGTGACATAGCAAGGGCACCATTGAACACAATGATAGGTGTGATGAGTGTCACATTCAGTATAGTAATGGCAGTCTAAGATTTACATCATATACCTTTCTATTTAGGTTGTACAATACCAAATGAATCCCCACATCTTATCGACCAGTGAAAGTCAAAGGCTACATTATTCTATGTGTCCATAAGTCTATGAGTAATGGCTCAACTGTGTGTGGTGTGCAGCACTACTATGTTTTCCAGGGGTGGATGACTTTCCAAAGATATTATTGTGCAGTCATTGGCATTTACTATTTGTCAGTGGCTCAGACATCAACTGAATGTGTGTCTCAGGCCATCCTAGATAACTGTTGGTTGTGTGTGGGATTCAGTGACAGCTCCTGATATGCAGTCACCTGCTAATGTAGTCAGTCAAAGGTCACTGACAGTGGCAGAAAGGAAATGCCTAGAAGGGGTATGCCATTAATGATGTCTGGGGAAATCCACTGGTGACTGGCATCATTCCAGCATATGTTTCCCAATGCTAAGATTATAACTGCCAGGCACTTGCCTATACACCAACTGACGTAACACTCTATAGATAATCTACACAGTTTCCAGCAAGGCCTGCTGTCCTAATATTATCAAAAACCTTGTCAGGCCATGATAGGTAGAGTGAGTACTATTCCTGTCATCCACTGCATAGTGTAACACTTAGTGGGATCCACCAGATAGAGTTGGTAGGCATGATTTGGCCTTGAGCACAACAAACAGTGTTTGATCCAGTGTCAATAGATGTATGACAGTGTTACTGCTCGTATCCATGCCAGCTCCTTTCATGGCATTTCATGTCATATGACTCAGAGATCTGGGGGCACTGTTTGGCACTACATGCTAGTTGTTCTTTGTGCAACTAAGTACTACAGTTACTTCCAGCATGTTCCAAGAAGAGAGTCATCCAAGGTGTCTGCACAGAGCGCAGACAAACATGTTAGGGAACTATAATATGTATACCCTGTGAAAGTATGTTGGGGGTTTACACAGATATTCTGCAGTTGGACACTACCCAAGTAGTGTCTCCTGGAAGGACACAATTATCTTGTGAAGACTGTGTTGGGCATGGGAGTCCACAGAATTGCCAGTGCCTGGCAACTAATAATGCTGGCCTCACCAACACCACTCTTACATAGGATACCATGCTGTGATACATTTTCTGTCATCACATGCAAAGCGTTGCTACAAAGCCCATGATGACAAGCAGGACACAGCCTGTTTGTTCATCCACATAGCTGTCAGACATCATGAAAGGCTCTGTAGATTTCACATACCCTTCTCCAGATAGATGCCTTGATTAGCAACCTGGGCACTTAGTTGGCTTTTGCATGTCTTATGCCTTTTGTTCCAGGGTTGGTGGTATATCACTAAGGAACTGACAAGAGGGGAAATAGTGGTAGTGCTGTAGTGCACAATATAATATACAATGTCTAGTGACATAGATGTCAAGTCTTGCTGAAACAATCAGCACACTGGTGGTGGTGAGCCATCGTAGTTGACAATTTCACAGCTAGTCATGTATCCTGCCCTTCAATACATCACTGGTGGATATCTGCATGACATGGTTATGAGGCCTACTGCAGCGGACTGGTCCACTTTTGGCCAATGTGTGTCCACCTGCCATGTGTCTTAGGCATGTCATACTATACAGTTATGTACCCAAAACATGTCTGTGTTCCCACATCATGTCACACAACAGCCAGTGTGCTGTCTAGTTGCTTGACAGGCATCATATGCTTGCAAGGCCAAAGTAATGTTAGCAAAGTTGAGCAAGTCCTCTATGCATGCATGGGCATCCACATCTTCACTGCAAGGTATGCCTACAAACACTGTATGTCAGGCTGTCAACCCAAGGGTAGAGGTAGCATGACCCAAACTTTGCAGGACCTGGTGCTGAGATGTTGGGAGTGTCCCCACCCCTCTACTCCTATGACATACAAACACAACATGTGACAGATGTGACTGCATTTCAAAACTTGCTGCCATGGTGTCTCCAGCAGCAGTCATTACATATGGCAATGAGAATTATGCCAACATGCACAGCTCACATCCTGCACTACCTATACCCACCTCACACACACCTGCATATGTGCAGCACCTTACCAGACACATTGCCAAACAGACACATCAGAAAATCCTGCCTCTGTAGTGCACAGTACGCATAATACTGCATTCACCGCTCTCTCACTGGTCAAACACCCGAGGCAAAACAAAAAATCACACCTCTTAGTCAGAGGTGATTACATCATGAGCCAGACTGATGTCTGTGTCAAGTGGCTACATATGAGAAAGATCACAGATAGCTGTCTGTGAATTGACACAATCAGCCTTATCACACATCACCACAAATCAAGAAATGTCAGTTAACATAATCTTGACATCATAGTTCCTTCAGGTGTGAACAACTAGGGACATATGTCACTGGCCCATATGCAGACACATGAATATGCTTAGCCGGTCTGTGTCTCTTGCAGGTATATGCATAGCTTTCAGCTGCAGCTGACCCTCACCAAGAATGATGCCTCCATACACACAGAAATTAATGGATGTCAATAATTGTCTTAGCATGTGGTGTCATTGTCAGGGGATCTACTATAATGTTTGCCTGGGATGCTTAGCTCCACAGACATCAGTGCTTCACCAGTGATGGTGTTCATTTCTCACCCCAGAGATTTGGAATACCGGCCACAGCTGACACCCCCACAATGCATCTTAGATGCACTTTTAAGGGAAAAGTTGGAAATTAGAACACCATCTTTATACAACATGGTTATGCTACTACATGGTAGGTATGGCAACATGGAATCCAACTCTGTGGAATGTGTCCCCACCCTGGATTATGCAGGCATGTATGCTGTCAAGGGCATCAGGTTCAAGGCTGAGGGCAGCACCAGAGCCATGCCAGACTACACATCCCTCCACATCTTCAGACCTCAAAATGACAGTGTTCAAGGTAATGCAGGTGGTGTATACATACTCATTAAGGATAGATACACATCTAGATTTTGTGAAACACTGTGATTTCCCAGTGACACTGCAGATGCCATTCAGTACTGGAAGGGCACATAATCAAGCAATAGCTGCCTTCAAGAGCAGCTCCTTGAATCCAGACACCCATTGTGTGTATTTGTATATATGTGTGTCTATCAAGATATATCATTACACCATGGTGTGGGGTGGCATTAAGTGACCACCAGCTGTGTTGCTTAGTCATGCTGCAGCTCACTTGCCCAAAGGTTAGTCTAAGTCCTTAACTACAATGCCCTGGAGCAGTGCTGTGACATCCGCCCAAGGGGAACCAATGTATTGCATCATGTGTATACCAACATGAGTGACCACTGCAGCGCCCCCCCCCCCAATATGAGGTCTTCCCTGGTGGGATCTGACCACAGATCAGTCTCATTAAAACTACCAGCACTAACCCCCCTTGCAGACAATACAGACATGTATTTCAACAAAGCCATTTATTACCTCCTGTGGGATGGTTTACATAGCTTGACTGCACCTCCATCCTCTGATGGGATAGGCAAGCATACAAAGCTCTACACCCATGCATTATGTCAACAGCATTACAACTGTATGAACTCAGCTGTACCTGACAGGAGGAACACAGGCTCCTCATGACACAGCACACCTGACTGGTGGAAAACTGCCATTATCAGGCTGTACAATAAGAGGTAGATATTGCTGTGCGTCAGTTGGAGTGAGGGGCCCTCCAAAATGGACGCACAACCTCCTCAGCTAAAACAACCACATAGTGCTGTTGTGATGTTGTGGAGACACAGTAAGTGACAAAATTAGCCATCCACACAAAGCAGAGTCGCAATGCACAGTGTAGTTACGTGTGTAATCTCAAAGGACAGGTCCAGATTGCCAGTGAACTCATACATAATGATGTCACATAGAATGAGTCTGTACTCATAGGTAACCTGTAGTCCCACGTGTTCTGTGTCAACTTCACTCCCCTGTCCCTACCACATGTGACACATGACATTCCTACAACCTGTCCCATAACTTCCATATCTACAAAGCAGGTTGTCAATGGCCTCTCTATAGAGGATATAGAGCATCTGTTGAACATGCTAACATCTCAGGCTGCATCCTGCATGGGATCTGTCATGGATTACTAACACCATTGGAAACACCTTGCAATCATACTGAAACCACTGGCTGGACCCCAGCTGACTAGACAATGGCAAATGTTACACACTTGCACAGAGGTGGTGCAGGCACTGACCACCACAGCTATAGACCTCTTTGCCTGAGTATCCATATCTGTATAGTCATAAGAGCAATCATCATGGGGCTGATCAGCACACATAAATGTGGTCTATGCACAGTTGACTGTGCAGTTTGTATGTAACCTGAGTGAGGGGACATCAGGGCATACAACCCCCTGGACTGAGCCAAGCCATCTGACTATATCCCCCAATCAAGCATCATTTACAAAGCACCCACTTAGGCATCCATGGCACTATCATTGTTGGGTCACTTAGTGGCCCATTAATGGCACACATAATCAGCATAGAGACATCCACCTCCAATAGCTGATCTGTAAGCAGCAGTGTTGAGTGAGCTCAGTCCTGGGTCCTGTACTGCTTGTTGAAGTAACCATGATAAAAGTGAACACTGAATGTCTGTGGCTAACAATGTTGGCTAATACCTGCAAACTGTGAGCACTCATGGGGCCTGTAATTTATGTTAATATCCTACAAGAGGGTATTGATGAACAAATGCCTGTTGACATAGTAATGGCCATAAACTCCATATCATTTCCATCACTAACACCTATGTACCAGGTAAGTAGCACATCATTCTCAACATGTGGTGTACACACTCAGGGGTGAAAGAACTGGGCACGCAGACCTGGCCACACAGGTTTACACCTAATGTGCCTGAGATCACCCCAGTGGTATGACAATAATCGTATGTCATAGCTGAGGGCACAATCACCCATAATTGACATAATCATAACTTCCATGTACTCTTACTTCAGCATGCCAATATCTGAGTGCAATGGCCATTTGATAATGCACTTCTCCAGGCAGTACTGGCACTTGCACACAACAGTATGGCCCTCACAAGGGAACTTCATGTCTTTTGCATGTGTTCAATGGGGATTATCTGAAATGAGTGTCATTATAGTCTGTGGCATATAGACTACTCAGAGGTTATCTCTGTCCTGCATACAGGGCAATGTGTGACTGTGCTTTATTGAAACTGCTGCATATCTGTAAGTGGCATAGTACGTGGATTAATCACAGTATGGACATTAATCTAGTATGTAACATTAGTAATACATGCTGGTGGAAGAGATTTGGCTAGCAGACTTTAACCCACCTTTGAAACAGAACCCTAGATAATGGCAACCAGAACACCTCAGTGCACTTCAGCACACGTCATCAGTATGATCAGCTGGGCGACTGCCATTTCACCACAGGGCTTCTGCTTGTGTCCCTCCTGGGCTCGGGCAATATGTGCTGATCATGTAAATAAGAGTATACAGTTGTCTACATTGTGATGGCTGTATGGTCATTATGCTAGTAAAGCACAAATGTCCTATGGTTCCATAAGCTGATGTAAATTGCTCTAATAGCCACACTCACAAACATGGTTATATTGAGGATAGCACCACTTCCAATTACTGCTTACAGAACACGGCATGGCACACACATGATGCAAGTTGGCTGTATGTCGATTAGAACACTTACGTATGTAATGGTACACACTGCAGATCACAGTATGTGATGGACTCAACACACCTCATGTTTGATAGCATTATCAGTTTAGGACATATTATGCTTGATGACATCAGCAGGCCTAGTTGTGGTCAGGCATTTGGAGGGCCACATCATCTGTTACAAATAAAATTCTGCAAAGCCCTACCTCTTTCTAAGTTACTGAGGTGATCACATTTTTGTCATATGGACATATACACACACACCAAGTGGTCTGGAGTGGTCTGGAGTGAGATTAGAACTGCTACCTATAGATCACAATATTTACTGCATATACCACAGCTTAAGTCAGATGCTACAATGGCAGCTGATAGTATTAAGGTAGATAACATCATCAGGCCTTGTAGAAGATGGCACTTTGGAAGCCAGCAGCACCTTGCAGAGCCAAAGAGTGCATAACCATTGCAATTTAATAGCCAGTGAGGGTTTTTCAGTGGCAGGGGGATACAAACACCCATTCAAAGTGGCCTGTAGTGAGATTAGAACCCCTTTATCTAGTCTCACGCACTACAGATCGTAACACTTATTGCATGTGTCATGGCTTAAGTCAGATGACATTGTAGAAGAGGGCAGTTTGGAAGCCAGCAGTAACTTACAAGGCCAAAAAGTGCATAACCATTGTAGTTTGATAGCCAATGAGGGTTCCTCAGTTGTTTGGTAGCGGGGCACACACACCAAGTGGCCTGCAGTGAGATTAGAACCCCTACCTATCTAGTCTTATACACTATAGATTGCAAAACATATCATGTGCCACAGCTTAAGCTGGATGCTATGATGGTAGCTGCTGTCTTAAGGTAGGTGACATCATCAGACCTTGTACAAGAGGGCAGTTTGGAAGCCAGCAGCAACTTACAGGGTCAAAAAGTGCATAACCATTACAGTTTGATAGCCAATGAGGAATACATAGAGCTAGATATACTATGTATATGAGAGAGAGATAGTGACAGACGGATATGTATACATATATGTATGTATGTATGGACATATCTATACATAAAAGGTCATTTTTATCAAGGGCAACAGGATTGCGCTCATTTTAACTAAGTGCATGGGCATGCCCAGTGGGACTGTCAGTACTTATAAAGCGACTCTAGGCCACACCTACCTGCATTCCAGTCCGGGACTTTGTATGTTACAGACACTGACATCTGTCTCTCTTTCTGCAGTACTGCATTTCACTCAAAATGTCCATGGCATTCTCCAGCTATCTGATGTAATTAATATCTGACAGAGGTTCATAATGTTACACCACACACAGACTGCAAGTCTGTGAAAACACCAATGTAATAATACCTCACATTTGAACCATCAATGGCATCACCAATACTAACTTCCCTAGTCCACTGAGCCACACAAGCTGCCAGCCAGAGTGTAGTCATTCATCACAGAAATAACAGCATACATATGTACTGTGTTATTCCTGCATTAAGTGAGACATACAATGTGTGATTAATTTCTACGTTACTGCCCTGATTTTGCCTGGACTGCTGATATACCATTGCTGACCTACTGTTAATGTCATTATATGGGAAAACTGCTGCATTTGTTGTGAGAGAACAACAGCACATGTTCTGCTGGGATACACAGTAGTCCAACTATCATGTCACCCCACTGTTTAACATCTCCCTTGACTGATATAATGCATATTCCAACCATGAGGCCTAGTGAATATTAAGGAACACCTACTAGTGAACTGGATATCTGTAGTCCCATGTGGATGTTACTTCTGTCCACATAGCCCACTATAGTTCCTTGCATAAATGCAGCAGCTCCATACATACAATACCATATTATAGTAATCCTTACAGGTAGTGTGTAGGTTAGGAACTTACCATGTGAATGCAGCAGTTGACCAAACTGTAGTTCTCTCTGATGCAAGCAGTACACAGCCAATACATGGATAGGTACAAGTTGTGTGGGTTGCCTGCCATCAATTTTACTATATGTATGTTGAGTAGAAGTAAGGTGTCAGTCCATAGGGTCCTAGGTTGTCAGTGAATGTGCTATGCATTGTCTCTTAACCAAAGCCAGGGCATACTGGGCATGCCTACATCTGCCTACAGGGACATCATCAGGGGGATAATAATCTGAGTCCTCCTGTAACTGTGGCTGCGGTGACCTAAGCATTGGTGGGGGACTGTGTATCCCTTCCCTTTGTTGATCCTGCTGCAGCTGTTTCTGCAGGATCATATTCTGTAGCATAGTACATACTATGAGCATATGTGCACATGTGGCTGGAGAGTACTGCAGGGCTCCACCAGTTATATTAAGGCTCCGGAATCGAGACTTCAGAACCCCAAACACACTGTCTATGATGTTCTTAGTTTGTGTGTGCCTCATTATGGCATTCTTCCATGGGCATGTGTGCATTTCTGATGGGTGTCATCATTCACGGTTCCAGGGCATAGCCAGCATCCCCCAGTAAATGCCATGTGGGATGTCCCCCCTAGCAAACATCTGGTGCAGCTGTGATGCATGACAGATATGGGAGTCATGATAACTACCAGGGCTGCCAGCACACACATTCATAATAATCCCCTGGGCATTGCACATGACTTAGCAGTTGATGGAGTGGCAACCCTTGTGGTTAACATAGATTCTACCTTCCTCAATGGGTGGTGCCTTGTTGTGTATATGAGTGCAATCTATGACAGCCAGTATTTCAGGGTACTGTGCTACATGGTAGAAGTGTTGCATATTGTTGGCCCTCGCCTCAGCAATGAGGGGAAAAGAAATGTGCTCACTGGCATGTGGTAGCATGGTATCCAGGAACTGGTGGAGTACTCTGGATGTTGATGCCTGCGAAACCCCCATCATGTCCCCAGTTGGTCTTTGGAATGTACCTGTAGCTAGTAATATCCATATGGGACTATAGTAGTACCCACACTATCCCCACTACCCCACTTTCCCTAACCTTTATTACCCATAATTCTACTAACACCACCTATGTTTTTCCTCCTTCACTTTTCTCTATTAATTACTCCCTTTTATGCCTTACATATTGTAGGCATTAATAATCCACGCAAAACATAATACTCATCATCTCAGGTTGTGCAGAACCTGTTATTATTGTGTACTATAAAGATCCATTGTTACTACTATCACTACATCAATTTGATTTTTGTTTATATTACAGCTGTGTAATTTTTCTAGACTTATGTAATATTTTGTACCAACTTCTGATGATTCTGCTTTTATAATATTTTGCATTCATTCTGTATTAATTCATACTGATTTTTGATTTTTGTTTTATATGTATGTACATGGAGCTTTTCTCCCTGGGCCTACATTGAAAAAGGGCTCATCTCAGCCCAAAGGACTCTCCCAGTTAATAAACTGCAAATAAAAACAAAAAATAAAATAAAATAGTATCCTAAGGGCTACACATACCTTGGTTTCCAATGGGATGGGTTCCCCTTTGTTGGCTCTGGGTCTGAGTTGGGGGCGGCAGAGCTCAGTGAGCTCTTGTAGTATATCCCTGCCCACCCTGTAGTGCTCTGCAATCTCCAGCTCATGTAGCTCCTGGAAGGATACCCTGGGCACTGAACACTCTTCCTCTTCTCTGTCTAGGCTTACTGTCAGCAGTAGCAGCAGCATTGACTTCAGCATCTAGCGCATACAGGTGTAGCAGACCTGCAGCAGCCCCTAGCATTCTGACAGTTAAAATTTCCAAGTCTGAACTCCAATGGTCCAGAATATTGGTGAAAATTAGAATGTAGGGTGTATGGATACTTTATAGAGCTCTGCTGTAGGTGCAGAATGTGTGATTGGCTAGCTATGATACATTCCACCTGCCTACAATATAATTAACATCATTTAATGGCCCTATTTTAGATTAAACAAGGGTGAAATCTAATTACATACATTTTTTAGACACGCTCAGTGCAGCGGCACACCGCACATACATGCGCACGGAAGATAAAGAAAGCTTAGAAGATAGTGGACACATACCCCCTGAAGGGATACACTCAGCCAGGCTGCACACTCTGTAAACATGTGCACCTAAGCTGAAAGGAGCTTAGAAGTCAGTAGACACATCCCTCCTGGTGTCAACTACATCCTGTGTAAACAGCAACATGGGGCTAAGCCTACACAAAGGGGATATGCTGACACAATTATTCTTTTCTGCTATTCAGTAACTCCACCTCATTTGCATAGGTATCCGTGCTCACAACCTGGAAACTGCACACTTCATAGTCCAACCACGTTAGCAACAGCGCCAATTTACCATTGTAGGGACTCCATACACAGTCTTGTAATACATTTCTGTCACATAATATTATTTTTTCCAGTTTCTTTTATTTTTCTATAAAACATGTTTGCCACTGCAGCACATCACACAAACATGCCCAGATTATTAAAAAAATGTAATTTATTTCCTTTAATTTTTCCGACATACAGAATAATAGTTTTGCTCATATGTGTATGTGGTATGACATGTCTGTCCATATACCTTCATTTTACAAGCCCTTTTGTCTGTCTACACTCCTGTACACAGAATGTTTCCGCGGCCTCACAGAAGCGGATATGGTGCCAGAGCCAGCATGGCCCTAAAGTTAAGCCAAAAAATATGTAGTCATACCGAAAAAAACAAAACAACCCCCTAGCTACCATATATGGGCAATCCACACTGACAGAAGAATCATCAGTCATCAGGGGGAGGGACTTGACAGGTTGACAGTCTTTCGTTTGACACTCCATGTTGTTAAAGTAGTTAACCTTCTACATTGCCCACCCTGATCATGAGGGAAGGATTCACTCAAGGGAGGAGGTCATCATCCACCCCCCTGTACTCATCACTAGATTTATTGATGATGATGCCCATTCCCTGGAATGTATGGAACACCACCCCAGCAGCCTGCAGCCAAAGGAAAGGCCCCAAAAGGAAGGAAAAAAAAAGGAAAATATGTCTTGAAATATGTCTTATGCTGAAGAACTAAAGCCTCTCAGCTCTATTCAGTCTCATACCTGCTCCTGTGTGACCTGTATACATATATAGACCCATATAAATCCAGATTTGATGAATATGCTTCATCAAAAAATCTAGGATCCCTCAGAACCAAAGGACGAGAGAGACTTACCACTTGAACCGGTTAGCGTGCTGCAGGGACAGACAGATTCACATCACAGAGAGACTATGCTGCTGAACAAAGAAACTCATGTGAGGCAGAGCACCTCGCTCAGGGAGTTCAGGACGCTGATCTTGACCAGGAATGAGAGATATACCCAGGGATATAGATAGGATTGTCACTTACACAGCTGCTTGACAGAAGTGCACAGCAATATAAAAGGTAGTTTTATAAGTGGCTAAAGGTAAATGCAAAGCCTATAATGGGCTAGAAAGCTAAAATGCTAAGGCGGGCAGATAGCCTAGTATGAACCTATGAACCTATGAACCTATACACTACAGACACTGACACAGGGTCTACACAGATCCCTATCTGCTTATTGGATCACTCTACCTGCCTCATTTGCATGACATTCACCTGATTATGAGGTGATTTGCATGCCATGGATGTTTCTGTGTTAGTGCTTACTGAATCTAAAAATATTAATGCCCATGTAAGCAGTGTGGCTCGATGCCTACAAAGAAAAAAGTATGTAGGCTTTATTAAATTCCCCCCAGAATATGTGGGAGTAACCTACTGGATATGATTTTTATTTATATAAAAGAATGTCGCTTTGTAAGGCTCCTATTCCACACTTTGTGGAGATCATACCCAATACTTTCCATTGCTGTATACTGTCAAATTAGTAGCTGCCATATCACTAAAAAGGGGGAGATATCCTTTCTTCACAGACTGATGACACTCCAGACCAACACTATCTCCTGAATACTGTAAAGAGGACTTTTCAAACAGAACCAGTCCTAATTTTAACAATGCTATTTTGAAAGTTTGTCAGATCCCATGTAGGCAGCTTTCTATGGGACCTTATATTTACAATTTAGGAAACATATTCAAATATGCCATGTTTGAATAAAATTTCTGCAAAATTTCTTAAAATGAAAATACCAGAAATTCTACTATCTAAAGAAAACTGTACAGTAAGTTAACCCCTAGTGAAAGCAGAGCTCCCATGCAGGAAATCTACATACCACATACCTCAAACTACATATGCCATCTCTGAGGTACATACACAATGGTACATGTGACATATGTGATTAAAGTATATGGGCATATGGGAGATTCAGGCTTTCTCCAGGAGTATTTGTTTTGCAGTAGTTCTCTACAAATTCTTTAGAACTAGACTTTGATGAGCAATAAGCATTTTTGGATGATAACTGCTGCACAAATCAGCTTTGAACACGCTATGTCCAAGATTCAGTCTGTTTCACTGTGAAATAAATTGCTATCAGGAAGAGATAGCTTGCAGCATTACAGAATATCACCCATGTTTCTGTTCCCAGACATATCTTCATAATAACATAAGACATGCATCTTGAACATTTAAAAAATATTTAAAATTCTCAGACTTAGTTTCATGAATGCATACCCATACATATTTAATATTTCTTAGTATCTTAATATAAAACTTGCAATGCAAGTATTTCACTCTTTAGCCTTATATGTGCAAGAGCAGCTCTGTTTGAAATCTTGATAGAAATGTGATTTTGCCACATTTGCAAGAATAGGTCATCATTAGTGTAGGGAACATCTTTCCTTCAAATTGCATTGTCATATATATATCATTTTCTTAGACACATGCAAACATACAAATGTGTGAATGAATATGGCCAGAAAATAAGAAAAATGGTAGATTGTCTTTTAAGGTATTGCAGTTAACTCTTGTATGAAGACCGTGCCATACCTTTCCAATGCTTTCCTTGTTCGGTCTCAAGCTCCTCTGGATGACAGATGATAGTTACCGCACCACTGCTCCCCACCCCCAGCAATAAATCTCTGGGCCCTACCAATCCCTCAATGAAGTAGTACTTGGAGGCTTTAGTTAAAAACAATTTTCCATTTATTTATGGGCACTTATAATTGTTCATTGGGCACTGCACACTTTGTGACTAGGCATCAATCCCTAATATATGCACAGTCACCTTTACCCAAAAAACACATATAAATAAATCACTCCTTTTGCAGCCAAAGCTATCTAACAATACCCCCCCAAAAAAAAAGAAAACAGCCATCCAATATAAACATGGCTTTGAAGTAAATCTGAGAGAATACCTTCAATTTAACCACAAACTTAACATTTAACCATTCAATACCCACTATCTCACCATACCTCCCAGATACCACTGGTCTACCACAAAGCCCCGATCCTTGGTTCCCTCCTCTTTAACATTCTCACCAAAACCTTCCACACATCCACACAATAGGCCTTCCTAAAACAGTATGCAGATGACTCCACACTCGTTTGCACATCTGACAATGTGACACACCTCCAAAAAATTATTCAGGAAGCTTTAACAGCAACTGAAACATGGATTTGTAACTCACAACTCATTCTCAGCCCTTAAAAATGTGACTTTCCCCCAAATCCTTCTCCAATAAAAAGACAAAATTTAAAGTCATCTCTCAATAGTACAACTATTGAAGTTACTTCTCCTAGTAGATTATTAGGGATGATAATGAATGATGATCTTAAATTTGACCTGCATATACAAAATTTCATAATGAGAACTCATCAAAAACTATGGGTGCTGGGGGCATGGCCAAGATGCCAGTCTGATACCAGCAGAAACCCATACCTCTGCTAAGATTTTAATATCCTAACAGGAAATATACTTGAATTTTTAGAGAAATCTACCTAAAAGTATACTAAAAGTTAGATTGACATAGACTCTTTATTATTTTCTAAAAATTAATACATAGTCAAGAGATTTTTTAATTATTCTTGTCAAGAAGTTTTCTACTGGAGATCTCAAGATGAGCAACTCAAAGAACCCACACCAGGAGAATGCAGTGAAGAAAGAATTACATCTTATAATAACAAACATCCAAGAACTGTCACTAAAAATGGACAAATATGAAAACAAAATGGATATTATCAAACAAGAATGCAGTAAACAACTGGAACTTCTAAATGGAATAGTAAAAAAATAATCTGAACAGATCCTTGCCTTAGAGGAAACAGTAACTGATCTAGATACTAGAATGACAGAAAATGAATGTCACAATGAATTAATTCTGAAACAAAACGCCAGGCTGATTGAGAAACTGGAAGATCTTGAAAGGAGATCAAGGAGGAATAACATAAGAATATATGGAATTCCTAAGAAAGAAGAGGTTGCTAACATGATTCAATTCCTCAATACATGGTTTTCATCAGCACTAAACATGCCTGAATCCCTCTCTTTTGGAATTGAGAGGGCTCATCCGTCCCTGGCAAATCTAGCTTCATCTCTGAGCTCATCTAACTCCAGGTCTATAATAGTTAGATTTCTTTCCTTGCAAGACAAGGACTTAGTGCTGAAATCAGCTTGGACTATTTCCCCTATCAAGATGGGTGAAAAAGTTATTGGTTTTCACAATGACTAAACCTCTACAACTATATCCTGAAGAAAGGAGTGTGTTCATCTAATTAAGTCCTTGAAAAAAGCCAGTATTAAAGCTCAAATTATTTTCCTGCAATAATAAAAATCACCTTGCCAAAAGGAGTGAAGATCTTTGATTCCCTACAAGAAGCAGTAGAATTTATCCAAAAGAAATAGAAAATACTGTCGGACATAGAAGAAATGGAATGATTATCCCAGAGTTTGAAGAAACAAGCGACAAAAAATGGATGGTCTGTGAAGGAAGGAGCAAACAAAAACTAAGAAACTAACTGACAAATGAATACATTCCTTCTAATTTAAAATGCTTTGTTTTATGAATCATAATACATTTGATTCTGGAAAGTCTCAATATTGTAAGGTAATGTGAATCATTTTTATTATTAACTTTCTGTTTTCCTTTCTATATCTACTTCCAATTACATATAGTACTAAGCATTTAAATTACATTCTCTCTCTCTCTCTCTCTCTCTCTCTTCTTTCTTCCTATTCTTTTTTATTACCAGTGTTCCTTTTCTCTCTTTTCCCCATTATAAGTACTTTACATAACTTTCTCTTTTAAATAACTATAAATGATGTATGTCTTTTAATTCTTCAGTAATAATATAATTTGACTTAATACCAAAGTGCATTTTTTCTAGTGGGTCAGTAGTGGAGTAACAAGGTGTTTCTGATTAGTGTTTCTAACTAGATGTTTTTGACTCTTTGTTTAGATACATTTAAAAGCTTCAAGATCTGAATTTACCACAGAAAATGCTTTTTTTTCTTCACTAGAGACAACTTCTGTTGTGTGTGAGCCTATTTAGGCACTTTTTAAGAAGTTTATGAAGCTGCAGCTTGAGAAAACAACAGTGATGACATCATTTGACCTTTTGAACTTGTTAAATGGTTGTACTTAGAATTCTTTTCTCTTGAAATTCTGTTATCCTTCACTAGATACTTTAAATGGTAAATAATTAATTCTGATTAAAGTGTTTCACTCCATTGAAAATGCCTATGTTCTCTTATAGATGCATACATTCTGCAGATTCAATGACACTATTAGTAACTAAATGACATCAGGTGAACTAGAAACTGCATTAGAAAACTCATTATGCATAGTAACATCCGACTTATGTTATATAACTAAACCTTTAGTAACTAAACAGAGGGTTGTGAGGCCCCTTTCTCTCTCTCTCTCTCTCTCCTTCTCCGCTTCCTGATGAAAGACGTCAACATAGATATTGTTAATACATATGTATAATTGCAAAATATAATAGTTATGTTCTAATAAGTGTTTTATATATATATTCAACAGATCCTTACATGAAAAATGTTAGATAGATGACTGACAAAATGGTTAAATTATCTGTTTCTTGAAAAGTCTTGCAAATAATGACAATCTTCTTAACCTTCCACTTTTAACATTTATACATACTTTTATCTGATGTGTATTTCTGGCATATCTATGTATTAGAGGTGCTATTGTCATATGTAGCATATTCATATAGCTTCAGATATATCGGATACTCTCATTCTAATGTATATTTCATGGACTCAGATTTCTTTAGTTGCTTTCATAATGCTTTTCTTTTTTGTTTTTATTCTACATTCTAAGCAGAGATGGATAATTTGTGTCGTTTGGTATTGGAGAGGTGATGGATGGATGGTTTAGTTAAGAGTTAAGTTTTTAACTAAGCCAAAAACTTTATGTTTCATGTATGTGTTTGTAAATAGTTTGGGGGTTTTGAAAGTAGTGCTTAATACATGTTGTGCATCCATGATCAATATGTTTTAGTAAATTTCAAGTTACCATGGAAGAAAGGTCTTTCATTTAGTAATAACATACACATTATAGTCAATTGCTTATAAATGTTTATCTTTAAATAGTAATGGTTTGAACAATAATGTCAAAAGAGCTGGTTTGCTTAAATATATCAAAATGAATAAAGTCCAGATCATCTTTTTACAGGAAACCCATCTATTAAAAAAAGATCCACAAAAAAACTCATTCAATGGCTTTACCATTCTGGCTGATTCATGTTTTAAGACTAAGAGCATGGGCACTCTTATTCTATGGAAGAATACTTGTACTATGCCAAGAATTATAGATACAATTTCAGATAAAGATAGGATGCTAAGCATGGTTATTTTGGAAATCAGTAGGAAGTATTATACTTTGATTAATACATACTGGATACCCGGACTGAGTACTAAATATGTTGACAAATATCTGGACCTGATTACTTTAAATGCAAAAGGGGAAATTATAGCAACAGGTGATTTTAACTGCCTATTATCAGGCAATAATACTTCTAAAAATGGTAAAAGAAAACTAACATCTCAAGCCAAAAAGTTAAATGACTTTACAAACCAGATGAACCTTAAAGATATACATGGTCTAAGAGAACATTATTCCTTATTCTATACTCACTATTCATATCAGTTTGGTACACAAACAAACATTGATAAGGTCTTTGTATCGAATAATATATACTCTAAAAATAAGTGATGTATCTATAATAACCTGTCCACTTCCAGACCATAATGCTATAAACTTTACATTAACTACACATACAGATGATTTAAGATTTCTACAGAGAATTCCTGCTTACATAACTAAGTTAAATGACTTTAGGGAATGGGTAAAGAAAGAAATAGACATGTTTGTGGAAACAAATGATAATGGTGAAGTGACTGATACTATACTATGGGACACATTTAAAGTTTATATATATGGTAGAATAAAATCTTGGCACCTTAAAAAAGGAGAGAGTGGGACAAAGAACTTTTAGATGTACAAAAAAAATAGACAAGATAAAAATGGATGCAAAACCAAATAACAAAATAGCACATAATGAAATTACTAAGGTAAATCAAAAATACTTAGAAAATCTGAATCATAAGGTAGCCATAAACCTGGAAAATTTGAAATTACAATCTTATGCTATAACTCCCAAATATCTACATAAAATAGCAGTAAGATCCAAAAAATAAACAATCAAAATCGTATTAATGAGATTAAATATAAAAGTGATGGTTCAGTTAAGAGTACATCTAACTTAATGGACATATTAGAAGTGTTCAAAAACTGCTATAAAGATATAAATAATACCACACCTCTTTTGGAGACAGATAATGTAATAAATACTTTTATTCAAGAAAATATAACTACTATGCAACAAAATAACATATTAAATAAACAAAAAACACTAACAGAAGTGAAAGAGCAAATAAAAAAATGTAAAAGATAATAAAGCTCCAGGACTGGATGGAATAATTCCTGAACTATATAAGATTTTTCCTGAATATATAATAAAGAAAATGATGAGTGCCTTTACTATGGTTAAATAAAGATGTACAACATCCCCATCATGGAAATACTCAATTATCTCCCCCATATTACAAGTTAAGTACCCCAAATCCTGTGATTCATATAAGCCAATTTCATTACTAAGCAATGATTATAAAATGTTCATGACAATATTAGCTAACAGGATAAAGAAAATATTACCTAATCTAATACATAATGATCAGACAGGGTTCATTCTTCATAGAAAAGTGCAAGATAGCATTATTAAATTACTATCATTAATAGACATAGCATGCAAATACAAAAAACAACTAACTATTATCAGCCTAGACATAGAAAAGGCTTTTGTTTCTATTAGTTGGTCTTATCTACAAATAATTCTGATTGGTTTTGAATAATCCTCAGATTTTGTCAACTTATTAATGAAAAGTTATAGTCGGGCACAAGCTTATGTGAAAATTGGATCATGTCTATCCTCACCTGTAGAAATCCTCAAGGGAACTAGACAAGGTTAACCTTTGTCACCATTATTGCTTGCTCTTTCAATGAAACCTTTTGCTACATTATAAAAACAAAGAAAAAAATAAAAAAGGCAATTATCATGATAACATATAAGGTCTAGACACCTATGATGCTAATTTGATATATGATAGTGTTGGGTGATAAGTTTGAGTTTAATAAAAATTCAAATAATAAAATGTAATCATCCAAAACATTACTAATTAACAACAAAAAAAAAAAAAGAAAAAAAAAAGAAGAAATTTAGATTGGGTGAATTATGAATTAAGATTTGTTATTTGTCGTTAAAAGAAAGAGTGAAAGAGTCTGTTACTATAATTTAATAATACTAAATATTTATTAATCAATTAAAAGATGGAATAAAATAAAATTAACAATGTTATAGTCTCTTCAACAAAATAATAATTATTTTAATAATTGTTTTTATTAATTAATTGTAACTACCCTCCCCCATACATAACCCCCTCCAAAAAAGTATTTAAAAAATTAGATTTCATGCTACTTAAATTTTTTTTAGGATTGCATATATAAGACACACATTAGAGGAATGACACATACCATTCCCACCTAAAATCTTTATTCCCTAATCATATATAATTATTCTAATAAATTTATATTGAATCAGCTATATATATATATATATATATATATATATATATATATATATATATATATATATAATATATATATATATATATATATATATATATAGCTGATATAGATAATTGATCAATTTAATATTGGATATGGAATTATTCAATGAATACTTTTATGTGTGAATTTGGAATTTAATATTGCTTTTTTGTTTATTTAATAAAAAGTTTGATCATATTTAAATACTTTAGAAATATAATTGTTTGCAATTACAACATTAAACAATTTCTATTTCTTATATTCCCTATAGCATACAGCCCTGATTGCCTAGATTCTTTCAACATCAATGCGATGCAAAAATTAAAGTAAAATAACTTGATATTCTGGCATCAGTTTATTGAAAATAAGAGTATTAAACCACTAAACTCTCTTTTATGTAGTTTTGATAATAGTCAAGACAGTTGGTTGTTTATACACTCATTACAGCAGTTTATAGAAAACAAAATGAGAGTATCAATCAACCTAGAGACTGAATCTATACCTAGTTTGATTCAGCTTTTTATTAGGTGTCTACAAAATACAGATAACCAAAAATTAAGTATATCACCTATCTATAAGATACTAAGAGAAGACACTCTAAAGTTTGACTCCGATTTTTGGAATTACTATGTAAAGATTAATGGAGAGCAAATATCTGATGAATCCAAAAATTTGTTATTAAATTCTACGTATGGTACCTATTCTTCATTATATTGGAGATTGTATATATGGAAATTTATGAATAGGAGTTTTTATACTCCACATAAAATAAATCTTATACTCAAAAACAATGAAAGTAAATGTTGGAAATGTGAGGAATTGCTAGAGGCCAACTGGGTTCTTATGATCATTGAATGTAGAAATGTTGTTCAATACTGGAAATACTTCAGATATTTTGTAAATGCTTTATGGTCTGATAACTGTCATATTTCTAACTCACTAATCCTATTCAATGTTCCTATACCTAATGTCATACTTAAGTCTCAGATTCAGTTACTCTGGTCAATTGTTGCAATTGTCAGAAAAGTTATTACTTTGAACTGGAAAAGTAAACAAGATTTGATGTTTAAAGATTGTATTAATTTAGCAAAAGTTGTTTGTAAAAAAGAACTGCAACCCATTTGTTATAGAACTCATAACATTACTCATAAAAAATAGCATGACAAAAATTGGAAAACCTTTTGAACAAATACTGATAAATTCTCATGGATAAAATGATTGTTTATCATGGATGAATGTAAATATTGTAAATAGTTTTGTTATTGTTTTATTGCATTTGTTATATGTACATTTGTGTATGCTTATAATGAAAACAAAATAAAAATGTTTTTGAAAAAAAAACTATGGGGGCTTTATAGAGCCAAACACTTTTTCACCATCAAAGCTAAGCTTGCCACTACTTATTTCTTCCTCACATGTCTTTATAGTGTTCCCATCCTTACTAACCTTCAGGCATCACAAAAAACAAAACTTGAGCAATGCTATGACAAAGTTACTAAATTTACAACAAATACCCCTGATAAAGCCCAGCACTGTATAGCACTAAAAAGCCTAAATTGGTTAGAACTATTGCATCAGCTAGCATACACACAGCTTCTTACCACCTGTAAAATGATCCAGAATCCATATGTTTGTCCGCACTAAATAACATTCAACACAACTATGTCTCCTGCCGGATATTCTGATCCATTGACCAAAAACTCCTGTCTGTCCACGAACCTATTAAATCTGCTGGGCATTGTCTGTACTCATACTATATTGCTAAGGCATGGAACTCCTTACCTCTATCCATCAGGTCAATAGCCTCCTTTCCAGCCTTCAAAACCACTCTGGAAGACTTCCCAGCCAAAAGCTGACTCTGTTGTTGCTCAACACCAGAATAAACTATATTCCTAAATCTGGACAAATGCCTATCTATACCTTACATCCTATTCTCCCTCCTTCCCTCACTTCCTTACTTCCATTATTTTTTTTTCCCATGGTTTTCTCTCTAAATATACCATAAGCCTGCTATTCTCTCACTTTGTATTTCAGTTCCTACTTGTGTTATACTAACATACCTTTAATTTCTATATAAATGTGCTACAATTTCTCTAACTCTTAAATTATTGTCATATAACTTGTATCTACTCTTAACCAGTGTTTGCATATTATGTCTAATTTGGTATAATTACTTAAACTGTATTTTTTTTTTGTATTATTGTTAATGACTGTGCAATTCTTCTTCTTTCAGCTTTTCCTGGTTATGGGTCACCACAGCGGATCACTTGTCCACTCATGATTGGCAGTGGAGTTGTACATTGTTGAGTTGCCAGCCCGGCACCCAACCTTCTATGGAAGACATACACACACACACACACACACACACACACACACACACACACACACACACACACACACACACACACACACACACACACCTAGGGACAATTTAAAGTGTCCAATCCACCTACAGCATGTCTTTGGGATGAAACCAGAGAACCCGGAGGAAACCCACATGACCACAGGGAGGACATGCAGACTCCGCACAGAAGGCACCACAGCTGAGGATCAAACCAGAGAACCTCTTACTGTGAGGTGGCAACGCTAACCGCTGCACCACCGCAGCCACCCATTTTTAATTATTGTGTAATTATTATTCATAAAATGTTTTGGAATACTTTGGAGCTTCCCCCTTGGCCTCCTCTGAAAATGGGCTCCTACTCAATCAGACTTTCCCAGTAAAAAATGTCAATAAATAAATAAACAAAACAGACTAGCTAACAATGCATCTTGACTTTATATGATTCTTATGTACAAAAGCATAATAGAATAAGTACATAATTTTCACAGATCTGATTATAACTGCCTCCTTGTTATTACTTGAAAATATCCTTCTATCCTATGGCACAAGATTTCTTTACAGAAGGCTCTTCAGAATTCATTAACAGTTATATTAATTAAAGGCAGGCTGGACTGTCCCACTGCATGCAAATAATTCTGGAAAAACGTATTTTTAAGGTACATTCACAATGGGCCCAAGCTCCATTTTCATCTGTAACCTTATGTTATGTACAGTAGAAAATATTATAATAAGAATGCACAATCACAGTACAATGACAATTTAAAATTATTTATATTTATTACTTTTCTGAATCTTTATTTCCTGTTCCAAAGACATGCGCCTCAGGCATTTCTCCCTGGGCCTCCACTGAAAATGGACTCTGTCCCAGTTGGACTTTCCCGGTAAACAAATATTAAATAAATAAAAAATAATAATACTTTGGTCAACAAACTCTGATTAGACAGATCCCATTCTCATTTGATGGATGGGGAGAAGACCTCTATAATATTATTAATATATTAGAGAACAATAGCATTTAGAATGAACATACACAAACAACTGAAGTTCTAGATGAAGGGATGCAGGAAGTTTAATAATCAGTATGATGCAAATTAAAACACATATCAAATTGTTTTCACAAATGAGAAAACAATAAATTAAAAGAAATTATACATACTGATAAAAAATCCATAGCTGGGATATTTTAATGTCAAAGAGGTGAGTGAGCTTGAGTAACTGAACCCAAATATAACAGCCATAACTAAAGCAATTAACAAGTACATGGTGCTGGAATGAATCATGCTTAGACTTGTGCAGTGGAGGACTGGCAGCTCATATGGATCAGGAAGAGGAGTAACTTAGGCAACTAAGTATCATATGATTCCTAAGAGTAGCCCTTTGACATTGGCACAAATCCCGAGAGGGGAAGAAAGGTTGTTCCAGGATGTGGATGTTGATGTGGAAATGTACAGCTCTCCCCTTTAACTGTTGGAATGTAGAGATTTGCTAACAAATTTATTAAAGGAGTAGAGTGAGTAAGGGCCTGAACCACTGAAGGAGCAGATTATTGGAAAAACAATTATCTGGGTAGTATAGTAGTGAGTGGGCACTATCAGGGAAGTGTAGGTATGTCTGTTTTGGGAGTTTGTGCCAGTTTTGGGATTTATGAACTATAAGAGAAGGTGGGGGTTAGAGGTAAAACATGAAGTCTGGTAATACACAAGTCCCATTTTGTCAATTAGTGAGTAGCTGTTGTTAGTAAAGAGACATAAGTGGCAGAGGAGTCTCACTTTTAGAATAAGGCATTTTTTGATTCTACAAGGAGAACAAAGGTTGTGGTAATACAGTAGTAAGTTAATGGCTAAATTTCAGTAATGGGGCAAAACAGAGAGCTAATATTTTAAGGTACGAACTAGTTTAAGTTGTGTCTTAGTGTTATTAACTAAATTCAGGTCTGATATTTTGGGGGATTATGTAGCCCAGACTGAAAGAGAGTCACACTTTTAATTGTAGGTTGCAGACTTCACTCTATTTTTTTGACAGTGCTAAATATGTATTAAATTGGCACTGAAGGAAAACATTTATCTTAGCAATTGAGTGTGAAGGTTAGTAGAAAGTAGAGGGGATATCTTCAGACTGAATACAGTTGGCTGAGTAGCATACACTGGACATGTTTTACTCAAATATACTAAAAAAAGGAACAAGAACTGAGACTTACAGAGGGCCTAACCAAATGGGTTGTGAAAGGGAAGTCTGTTTAGACAATCTGACTTTTGGAGTACAATGAACAAAGTAGGTAGAAATGGTTTAATGGTTGGTATAGCAAGATGTAGCATGAACAGTTTGCAAATGAACAAATATCTGATGACAAAGTCAGAAACTTTCACAGGTCAAGGAAAATGGCACAGATGTATTAGTTATCACTGAGGTATTGTCTGATACTGTTTACAAAGTTAGCAATGGAGTTCCTTTGCCATATCTCAATTTGAATCCATACTGTAAGTTTGACAGGAGATTATTGGTTCTAAGTTTGTCCAATAACTGGAGATGGGTACATTTTGAGTACCTTAGGCATAGAATTGAGGCTTGCAGTGACACTATACTGCAATAAAGCTGTGAAGGAACCACCTTTGCAATGCAGTATTACTGTGATGAATTTCTAACATTGGGCGCAATTACTTCTGTGACTGATTTGTTTTTTAGCAATGAGATTGGATATGACAAGGCCTCAGTAGGGAGTTTAAGGAAATGGATGCGAGCTGTCAGAGGCAATAGAAGATGGTTTTAGTTTTCTTTAACATGTAATAAATTATTTTTGCTGATACTTCAGAGAGATTGTGTCATTTCATTTAAACAAGTGGTAAATAGGGTGGAATTTAGTAAAGTGGCAGCTGTTTATGCCTTATAGGGGTAGATGAAAGAGGTTTGAAAAATGCTAACAGAGTTTATAGGGCACTTACAGAAACATTTTTTTTTAAAGTGGGTTGGGTGTGAGGCAGATGGACATAAGGAAATTAATTATGCTGCAGAATATTGTGGGTGGTTATGCATGCTTCTTTTGCTGGAAAGTTTATTATAAAGTTTTTTAACCTACCTCTTAAAACAATCTTCACTATTCTTGCAAAGTTAAAAACACAATCAATTAAAAAGCAACCAATGAGCCTTTGAAATTAATTAACATACTCTAAGCCCACATATTTTAAAATCCGAATTTACATAAAAACACATAACTAATCATCACAATATTAAAAATAATGAAATAATAAAAATAAATAATAAAATATAAATATAGTAAGTATGCAATAAACTTAAATCATCATCAGCGAGCTGATACAATATATATATACTACAAATATAATATAATACTATGCATTAAATTAAAATATAAAAATCAATCATTCTTGCAAAGTTGCCTATACTTGGCTTAAGTTAAGGTAAGTGACATGCTTTGTACACTTTCCAGGCAATGGCTCATTCATTTATCAATCCACTGATGTGAAGAGTGACGTGGGAGAGATGTTTGATGTGTGTCTTTAATTCAAATAGAGTCATATGGTTTAAAATACTAAGTGAGTTGGTGTTAAATCAAGTAGTAAGACCAGGTCTGGGAACTACAGATGCCGACAGTTAAACATCTGAAGAGTGGTGATGAAGAAGGTAAACAAACACAAATAGATAAATAAATATACCCAGATTAAAACAACATATGTTGGATTACAGTATATAACAATAGCTTGATAGCAATTTTGATTTTTTCTTTATAGTAAGCAAGAATAGGAAAATGATTGCTTTCTGGGTCTGAGAGAGCTCCTGCAGTGCAGAGAATGCAAAGGTTCAATAATAAAATCCATTCCAGAATGTTTAATTTCCCAGAGGTCTCATCTTCCCTTCTACTAAGTGTTATTAGCTGAGCAAAACCAGATAGCTGAAGGTATGGGTGAGTGTGGGAACCCATAATTTAGGTGCAAATTTATGTTAGTCTCAAGAACATATTAATTTACTTGGGGTGTTAGTTCCTAGCCACAAAATGTATATATATATATATATATATATATATATAGTCTCCGGTGGAATGTCATGACAGCCTATATTAATTTGGCAGGTTCAAGACTAAAGGAGTTTAGGATTCTACTACAAGTGCTCAAACCCCACTGTTGTAAAGCCAGGGACTCGAGCATCTTGTAGCTTGTGTAGGCTGCCACTTGCACTTAAACGTGAATATGAGTTTGGGGAAGTAGCTGCTGCACCTCACCCCAATGCATCATTCATGTTCAAGTGAGGTGAGTGCAGCAACTGTGGGGAGGGAACGGGGAAGACAGTGTAAATTAGGCAGCAATCAGGAAGGGGGCTTAGGCTGGATTTAGGTTAAAGAATGGCAGGGGAGGTTTAGAATTAGGCAGCAGAAAAGAGTTATAGGGTTAGGGAGTGAAGTTATAGACTTAGGAAGTGATTGGGAAATTTAGGTTTAAAAGCACTGGAGTTTTAGGGTAAGGGAGTGAAGTTATAGATTTAGGGAATGATCAGACAATTTAGGTTTAAAGGCACTGGAGTTTAGGGTTAGAGAGTGATCAAGGAGTTTAGGTTAAAAGGCGCTGGAGTTTTATGGTAAAGGAGTGAAGTTATAGACTTAGAGAGTGATCAGAAAATTTAGGTTTAAAGGCATTGGAGTTTTAGGGTTAGAGAGTGATCAAGGAGATTAGGTTTAAAGGCACTGGAATTTTATGGTAAGGGAGTGAAGTTATAGACTTAGGGAGTGATCAGGGAATTTAGGTAGACGCTGGAGTTTTAGGGCTAGGGAGTGATGTTATAGCATTAGGAACGATGAGGGAATTTAGGTTTAAAGGCACTAGAGTTTTAGGTAAGGGAGTGAGAATTCTGGTTAGGAACAGGGTGGAAGTTTTAGGGTTAGAGGCTATACAGTTTTAGTGGGTCTGGTGTTGGGAAATCTAAATAATCATTGAAAATCAGGCTACCAGAGCCATAGCTGGCTCATTTGATGCTCAGTGATGTTCCCAAATCTGGTGCCCCTTAAAAAAAAGATCCATTATCTAAGTGGATGGTCTTCAACACTAGAGGAGCACCAGGTCCTAATGCCCTAAACTGAAGTTGGCAACAAAAAAAGTCTATTCTCCAATCTGACACTCCTCAACAGAAAAAAAGGATTGGTTTCCAATCTTTTATTCTTTCTTTCTCCCCTATGAAGGAGGAGCACCAAGTCCTAATCTCCTATGCTCTCATCATCTGCTGCTCCCTTTTCCCCACCCTAGCTATACTACTGAAGCTAGTGGGAATTAGATGGGTAGTCATTGCTAACTAAGATCTTGAGTTTAGGCAAAATCCTTTATATTGGGTAGACATGCTCTTATAAAGACCTTCAGGTCAATACCCTAGAAACCACCTACAAACCTATAAACCTAATGCACTTATTTTTTGAGCAAGTGGCAGCATGTCAAGAGCTAGTAGCAAACCTGAAGTTTAGGAATGGAGCTAGGAATATGCCTACTGGTGGCTGGTGGGGTAGGGGAGCATAATTGTGTGTGTCTCTCACAAGTACCACAACACTGCTTACAGGCATACCTCTCAAGTGTACCTCATTATGAGGAATGTACCTCATTTGGGGTCTTAAGAAGTTCATGTACCTCGAAGTTCCTCAAAGTTCCACATTGAAAGAGTCTGTCACACATTCAGTGTTAGGAAGTTTTTTAAGTGAAATCCATGGTAAATAGAAATTAATCATATTAATTCATTAAAGGATCTTCTTTATAAGTAAAAACCAGCATATTTTAAGCATCCTATGACCTTCCTAGTTGAAGTTGTTAGCATGCCATTAGTATGTGTTCCACATTTTGCCCATTTGTTCCACATTATGAAGGTGAGTGTTCCTCATTTTGGAGATGTAAGGTTGAAAGCTATGCTTACAGGTGGGATAGAAGTAGCTGAATGCAGGTGTCTAAAAGTAATATTTGCAATTTTAAGACAAATGTGAATATGCCCTCTTCTTAACCACCCTCTCCATATTCCTTGTCTCTGGAAGGTAAATCAATGGTTACCAATTAATTTCATGCGTAAGAATCAGCAGTCTCAACCCCTTGCTAAATAGGCGAGGGAAAGTGTCGCCGCATACAGTGTTGCTGCTTCACAGCTAAAATCTCGCAAGTTCAATTCTTTGCTACGATATTCGCAAATAATACCCTCACTCAAGGGTGAAGCTAGGCATGCTCAGTATACTGAAATTAGTATTTTTTTCTGAGTATCTCTTGCAAATGTCAACACTCAAAAAGCATAGAATGTGTAGAACTGTTTAAATAAATATTCACAGTATAGCGGTACAAAAAGAATTCTTGTGCAAAATGAATACATCTCTAAAACTAGCTTTTTATTGAAATAAATTGTAACAGTTGAAAATAACGTGCTTCTTCCCATGTATCTGGGGGTAGCACGTTGAGGGCTGAGTACATTTTTAAAATGACAAGTGGATGGTGGGGGCAGCAACATTAGGTCTGAGTACAAAATGTAAATCTCTGGCTACACCCGTGCACTTCCTTGCCCTTCTTTATTCAAATGGTCTGCAATAGGTGGTTGGGTTACTGCAAACTGACTGTATGTGCGCCTCTATTGCATAGAAAAGACAACTCCAGTAAGACTAGCACCTATACATCATGCTAGTATGTGATAGCAAGGTAGTAGTGATGGTCATGTAACAAGATGGAAATCCAAACAAATCTGAGAATGTGCAGACTCCACACACAGCACGATCTATAAATCCCGGACTTACTTTAACCCAGTTTACATGTTTTTTCTAGAGCAGTAAGTGTTGACTTTAAGGCAGTAGGAAAAGTGTTTTTTTTAACATTCTTCTGATGTCTTACTTTTGCACGCGTCTCTGAGCCGTCAGTTCTGCTTGCCCTTAATACGTATAACCTGCCCTGCCTTAACACAAAGGGTATGATTATAGAATTTAAGGGAAATGCTAGTCAGCTATAGATGAAGTGACAACAGTATTCAAAGTACAAATTTAAGTCTATGAAGAGGGGGCATTCTTTCTCTGCGTAGTGTGCCCCACTGTACCATTTTTGTCTGTATTTGAATAATGCACTTCACTTCACAACGTTAATAATAATGATGAGGTCGTTTTACTTTGGTAACTGCTCGTTTGAGGAAAGTGACAGTGATTTTCTGGCACCCAATACTTTCAGACAAAGCCCTCAACCAGTCAGGACCAAAAGTGAGCAGAATCAGGGATAGATCCAGAAATAATCAGAGATAATCGGGGGGTATTTTAAGAATAGTAGCAATATTAACTTGAGACAAAATAAGAGATTCTGAATTAATACACATTTTCTGAACTGCAAGAATTCTGTAATTGCAATTATTATCAGTATTTATTAAGAGCAATTCACAATATTTTTCTCCAGCAGTAACCAGTTTTAAGAGGGATTAAGAGGGACAGACCTAAATTTCAATCAAAATAAGGGACAGTTGAGAGGTATGCTTTCAGAATTCTGCTGCGTCCACAGTTTCCCATAATAGCGCTGTTGAGCGAATTGTGTACAGGGAAGATGTTAAAATTTGGGGATGTAGCTGCTCATATTAAATACTTGTTCATGAAGGCATGAACAGGAAAGTTTGCCGACTGCAATAAAGGGATTTTATCACTGCAACGTATCCCTCCTACAGCTGCAACCAGCAGCCTTGTAGCGAAGCAGTAACTGCATCCGTTTGTTCTGTGTAACCCAGGAGCACATACAAAGCTTGGCTCTCCCACGCCACCCACTCAGCAGTTGTACATTTGTTGTTGTTGTGTACCTATCCGGCTAGCCTTCACGCTGTATGTAGGTGCAGGGACCTGTTTAAATGATTGCTGTACGCATCTGGTTATTATTTGGCTCCAAATACTGCTGAGTTCTCTCACGTCACTTCTTATTAACAGAAGCACGTAAGCAACACTGCAAAATCATGCTGTGTCATCCTCATTTCCAGCTGGGATTTCTGGAACCCCTTCTTACTTAGTTCTCAAGTACGCTTACTGGACACAAAGTGGAAACGTTTGCACCCCCCCCCCCCCCCCCGCCCATTCTTACTACGTTGTGATCTACTTCAGTTGAATGAACTGCCAACAACATTTAAGCCCCCAAGAACTTTTGAGAGGACCACCTGTGGGAATTTGCTCTATTAGTAGACGACAAACTGGCTTGTTGCCTGGAATATCAACGCTGGTTTGAGTGCCCTAGCAAGAGCTAAGTCTGAAATTAGTTTAGAACTGCTGCACTACATTGATGCTGGAAGGTGAAAACCGTTGATTCTGATCCTGCACTGGATCCCATCAAAACATACGTGCTTTGAACCCTCAGTCAATACTTAATGCAGCGTAAACTGGGATATGTACTATTGTTAAGATTGTAAATGCTGTGCTGAGCAAAACAAAACTTGACAACACGGAAGAGAAGGACATTTGTATCTTTCTCCTCAGAATATGTGAGGAATCACGTCCAATCACCTGCCTAATGCAAAATAAGTCGTCTCCGCATCGTTTGCTTCAAAACACAGCAAATATGAAAATACTGTTTGTCGATTTCCAAACAAATATTTTTCCTATAAAAGTTAGTGCCACAACCTTGGTAGTTTGCATATCGATGGACGACTGACAAAGGTTTGAGACTAGAGAAGGAAACCGCGTACATTTAGCAGCCACAGAAAAATAATCACGTCCCAAAACGTCGGTAGATCCAGTTCTGATGGACCTTCTGCAGATGGACTTCGGTTCTGGGGCGAGCTCAGGCAATGCTTCAAATAACTCTGCATTAGTGCCCTACACCTGGTCACTATGTTCTGGAGAGACAGATTCCGACTGGGAGTCCCTAGAGGGTTCCGGATTGTCATCCCTACAGAATACACGATGCAACAGCACCCTCTCCAACCGAAGCCCACCTTTGCTGGTCGATGCTTGGCTGGTGCCACTTTTCTTTGCCCTCATCATGCTAGTAGGACTAGTGGGCAACTCTTTGGTAATATATGTGATCACAAAGCACAGACAGATGAGAACAGTGACGAATTTCTACATAGGTAAGGAGGAAAACAGTATACTAAACCATGCAACAAAGTAACCAAAATATGTAATGTATCCTAACTTTCATCCATTCACTTTTATTCTGCAATTTCGCACGGGAGGTAGACGCACTAATGAGACCTGCGCCTCTTATAGGTTAATGCTGGCATGATCAGCTTTTCATTCATTTATTTCATCTTTGGTAACCAGCTTAATTCAGTTCAGCTGAGGGTCTCAGCGGAGTTGGGGGCTCTCTTAATGGGCACAACTGGTAGGGGTAAGATGCTGGTCTATTGCACGACACATGGGTAATTGGAAGGATCCTCTAAGGGCACATCCCCGGTTTCCTTTCATAGATGAAAACTGAAGCGCCTGGTGAAACATACTCTAGTAGGACAGCATGCAGATTCCACACAGAGCGTACCCTAACCGAGAATTAAACTGGGGAACCAATAACTGTAGGTCCCTTATTCTAACCGGTGCGCCTCTGTCTCCAAAACTTGTTTTGCAGTTTGGACCGGTTACAGAGTCCAAACTGAGCTATATTATTATTATTATTATTATTATCGCCATCATCAAACAGCTTTTCTACCGTGACTTACAGCAGCGTCGGATACCAAACAAGAGCATTGCAAATACTCATATCATTTGAGTGCAGAGACCATATAAGAGACAGCGAAGTACTATATTGATAGACAAGACAGGTATATATGCATGCATATATATTTGTCCTACGGTACAACACTGAAGTGCCTTTCAAATGAATTCTAAATACATCTACCAACATTTCTTAGTCTGTTAGCCGAGTGGTTTACAATGCTGGCTCTTTTTATACCAACCTAGCCCCTGTCCCTTTCCGTCTTATTATTTAAGGTAAGCAAACCTGTCCCTTTCAGAGTCTGGTTGTCTATCTATGATGGGAATTTTGTATTATATCTGCAGATTTGAGTAGCATGAGCGACGTGATGGAGATGTTACAACTCAGAATGAATAGGTAGGAGAAGTTTAACGCATTAAGTAGTTATAATTTCAGACTGTCAATGTAGGTTATGAGTATGACAGCTGCAACTCTGGCGGTAAAACAGTTGAATTTTAAAATCCACTAACAAAGCGCATGTAATACCTGTCAAGGCTGGGTACAGCTGTTAGCAGACCATCTCATGTACCTTGGACATAAGCTCATTCGTAGAATGTTGTCCCAACTTGTGCTTAACTGAGAATACTCTTCAAATCCCCATTATTCATATAATTTCTAAACAGGGCAAGACATTATATTTACCTGTAGTACCACCACTCATTGTACTCCACCAAGGAATTTAACTAATTAATCACCTTAAAAAGTGGAATGCGGCATTTATATTGGACGCTCCACTATTTTAGGAATCAATACTGGCACATGGTTTTAAATATACGTGTGTGCACACACATATTTATATACAACCCCACACACACATGCATATATATATATATATATATATATATATATATATATATATATATACACACACACACACACACACACACACAGATATACATACATGCATACATAAAAATCATTTGCCTAACTTTGTTGATAGTGTCAGAAATAATGACTGCGCAGAGCAGTTAGTGTTAAATCAAACTGAGTCCAGCTTTTCAAAAGGGAAGAACGATGCATTCAACAGGATCGCGGATAGTGCACATCAGACCTCTCAACTATTCCTGATTTTCAGGGATATCCGTGATTTTGACCAAAAATTTGTCTCTGTCACTCTTAATCCTACCTAAAACGGGTGACTTTTAGAGACCTGGTGGGGAGTTACACTGTATAAATGACAATATTTAGAGTTATACATTTATTTTACTTCAGAAAATGCATACCAATTCACATTATCTTATTCTGTTGACATCTCAAGTTAACAGTACTAATACTTTAAAAAGTGTCCCTGATTATTTTTGGATATGTACCTGATTCTGTTGAGATTTGTCCCTATTTAGTTGAGGACTGTGGTGCTCATTACGCCATTTTAAACTAAGATTTCGTAACCCCCCCCCCCCCCCCCCACACACACACACACACACACACACACACACACACGCACGCAAACTGGAGAGAGAAAGAATTGCTTTACTTACCATAATATTTCTTCTCAGAGATACTCAGACAAAATTTACTCATTTTAGTATAGTAACTGCCTGCTAAAACCTTTGCCAAGGTGAAGGAATTGTATTTCTCAAATTCTCTGTAATTAGTAAAGATGGGGCGTATTAATTTTAAAGGCACATATATTGTAAACTGGTCTCTAAGACCTGTGATGTTTCTTGAGTGCTGGTCCCAAAATGGATTTATTTGAGTTCAGCAAGTATGCCTGGAGATACACGACTGACACCTCTGGCGAGGTTGTGGAATTGTAAACTTTTGCGTCTTCACTGTAGCTCTCAGCTTCTTACATCCAGTAAGTAGACACAACTCTGGAAATAATCATGATCCTAAACCAGAAATTAGGGTTACCGCCTCTCTCTCTTCCTGGCTGCAGAACAGTCCGTTTTTGCATAGGTCTCAACGAATCAGACACAAATGTCAATAGAATCAGGGACAAATCCAGAAATAATCAGGGAGAATCAGGAACGTATTTAAATATTAGTACTATTAACTTGAAATATTGATAGAATGACAGAATCTGAAATACACGTTTTTCTAAAGTAAAATAAGCCCATATCTCTAATTACTGTCATACTTTATTAAATGTAATGAATTGCAATTCACCACCTTTCTACAAAAGTCAACAGTTTTAGGAGGGACTAAGAGGGACAGAGGTAAAATCTGAGTCAAAATCAGGGACGTCCTGGAAATCAGGGACAGTTAAGAGGTTTGGGAATTTGGGCAATTTTGTCCCGCAACAAAAACGAAAAAAAAGGCAAATGATCTGAGACTTTAGAACAAAACATATTTCCTAAGTTGTCTTTAATGGTTGCATAAAACAATTATTTTGTATCTGAAACGTCTCACTATTATATAATATGAAACAACATAAGAAACTCTAATGTCTCAAGAATAACGTTTTATTTTGGCAAAAAAATGGAAGCTATCTCATTTGCACTAGCTGTGGGTATGATCAGTCCTGCAAAATCTCACATTTCTACAAAAATGTATCATTTTTGAAATTTGAAAAGTGGCAACCCTGGAACACTTTTTAAATATTAGTACTGTTGTTTTAGAAAGCTGAAAAAGTAAAATTAATTTGATTTAATATGCATTTTCTGAAGTAAAAGAAGTCTATCTGTCCTAAGAGCTAGAATGTGTTTACTGTATCACTCACAAGTTTCCACCTCTTTGTTAATCAGGGACAAAGCCAAAAATAATAGGAAGATGAAAGCCTAGAATCAGGGACAGATTTTAAATATTATGCCTGAGCTGCTAGAATAACAGATTTTCTATTAACGTGCATTTTCTAAAGGATACTATGTCTGATACTCAAATGCCTGTCATTATTACAATCCTCAGTGATTTGCCAGAAAACCACACATTTTACGACTAGCCAAATAAAAATATGAGTGAAAGTCAAGGACATCCTGTGAACCCATGCACATTTGAAAGGTATCGCTTTTTAACAAGCCCCAGTTTTTCTCAAAATCACAAATTCTATGAGGGCAAAGTTGAATTATGAGCAAAAACTGATCACAGTTCTCAGAACTGTAGATTGTCACAGTCTGCTTCACTGTCATTAATGACAATGGAGTGCACCAGTTTTGAAGGTAAAGCCAGTAACATTTCCTTGCTGTATGCATGCTGCTGGCTTTTTTGATGTTCTTGGCTTCCAGAATTGTTTCCTTTCTTACGTGCATTGCTTGGCAGGATAGACTTTTGTTCCATTGTGATCCTGAGTAGTATAAAGTAGAAGGATCGGGCACTGGAAAAATATTTGACTCAGAATGAAAATAAGCATGCATATATCAATAACCACACTACACATCTGACTGGAGGAAATGGCCACAGTCATGTGTTTATTATGCCAACCAGGTCAATTCATGGTTGTAATCAGGGTCAGAGTCAGTTCTAAAAATTAATGCCAATCACAGATCAGATCAAATATTCAGATTTGCACAAAGGGCTGAACTTAGAAGGCAGCAAAAAAAAAAAACAATCAGGGAATAGCCACCATCTTCAGTTCCTGTAAAATGTTCAACCAACACCAGTGTCTGAAAGGATCTGTAACTGACAACAAATAGTCCCCTAGCTGCATTCAGGCAATATCAATGGCTGAAGGGAATGTGTTATGGGTCCCCTGGCTGTGGACCCCAGCCTGTTTACTACAGCATGTGGCAACCTGCCCAGAGATGGCCAAGCTGTCCAAAACTGCACTCTCTCTCCCCAATCCAGGCTCACTCACCTGCAAATGCAGATTTCCAAGTCTATGTTTCTGCCTACATGGCTGCAAAACCTGGACAAATACAATGTGAAAAAGCATCCAATTCCTTCCCAATCGCTTGTGCGGTCACTCATGAGTCAGCCAGGTCCTACCCATCTCTGTGCTAGCTGCACTACTTCCTGCTTTTTATGAGGAAGGGTGAGTGGGTGGGTGTTCTTTGTACTCTAACAATTTATCTCCTTTTATCCCATCCCATAACTACCAAAAAAACGTTCTATGGTCCCCTCCTCTTCCTGTTCTTGTGCATGCTCCTACATTCCTATCAGCCACCTTCCCAGCTGTATGCTTTCCCCCAGTAATTTCGATGGGACTATGATACCTTGGCCCACTTTCATGAATTATGAGCAATTAAAGTAAGCTTTGAGACTCTACTGTTTGAAGGTGCCTTTGCAACCAGTTTAAATTAGGTATTTGTGTGTGGGGAGGGGGTGATAATGAGAAGTGAAAATAAAACATATCAGGCCACGGTTTATCTAACTGACAGAGTATCATTAGATACATAGTGGCTGTACTGGGTAGAATCAGTAGCATTATTATAACTAAGAGCATGAGTTCTGTTGATCAGGTTAGCCAAATCTGCTGTCATACATTTTTCTATATTCCCAAAATATTTGTAGACTGTCCTGAACTGCTGCACAACATAATACAGAATACATCTGCTGCCTATATTCAGTAAATCTGTGTGTGTGTGTGTGTGTGTGTGTGTGTGTGTGTGTGTGTCTGCACTAGACCTAGAAAAGGGGTGAAATAAAACAGCAATAATCTATTTTGTAGATAGTATCCTGTGCTTTCCACTTTACCTTTGTATTGAAGTATACAATCATTTATTGTCACTACCTACTTTATTAATTTCAGAGCCAAGGGGGCACCAGATCCTAGCCTAGCAATCAATAAGAATTAGGCAGGAATCCGTAATAGGTGACATGGCAGTCCATGACAGGATGTACAGAGACACATCTACACCTCAGGGCAGTTTAAAGTGTTGCTAATTCACATAATTGTGTATCTTCATTTAGAACTTCTGCTGGATAATGAATGAAATGTATAAAACTATAAACAAATACAGATTCTTGCCATGTGTATGCTAGAAACTTTGTAACAAGTTACATCATGCTTTAAGATACAACCTTAAAATGAGCTCTACATTATATCTAAGTAAATGTCTAGATGCACAATGGAAATACCAGTGTGGCCTGAATTGATACCTTTTGACTGATACTAAAACATGTTTTAGGCACCCATATATAAAGGTTTTATCAATTTACAGATAATCACCAATACCCTGCTTTTAGTTCTGTAAATCTAATTAGTAGTGTTAATTAGTGGTGTTTATGCTCTAGTTTTTTTTACTCCATAGTAGACCTCTCATACTTACATACTAGTTGTTTTAGTCAGGTTTAAATGTTTTGATTACATTACATTATGTATGTCACATAGGCCACAAGGATGTATAAAGTTATGTATGTCCTTGCCATCAATAACTATACATCATTTATCCAATATGTAGTTATTTTACCCAAACTTATCTAAAGCCTTGGGAGGGTCAGAATTCAAAACAGAAGTACTCCCAAGGTTGCAAAAAATCCCAAAAGTTTTTCTTTTGTAGTAGACACGAGGAGCAAGCCACCATTCCCCCAAGAGCATGTGTGATCTCAACTTCTAGAATGGAAGCACAACTGACAAAACAAACTCCATACATTAAAAAAGCCAGAAAAGCCAGAAACAGTGGCCACAACATAAAAGGGTGAAAAAGTAAACTGCAAATGTCTTTTGCAAGGCAGAAAGCCCTCTGCACCTCCCAACATGGGGGCAAGTCCCCCACATCCTCCAACTTACATATACTAACTAATGAATGGAAAAGTCATTCAAAAGAAGGGAACTGCTGCTAGTATACAGTTAGAGATCACACCAGCAGTGTGTGTGTGTGTGTGTGTGTGTGTGTGTGTGTGTGTGTGTGTGTGTGTGTCTGTGTGTGTGTGTGTGTGTGTGTGTGTGTGTGTGTGTGTGTGTGTGTGTGTGTGTGTGTGTGTGTATGGTGTGTGTGTGTGTGTGTGTGTGTGTGTGTGTGTGTGTGTGTGTGTGTGAGAGAGAGAGTAGTGTTCTATAGCAATTACATGAAAAATCGATGACCAAAATGTCACTGCATTAACATTAACAAAAAAGGTCCACATGCTACTGCACATGCCTTGAGGGCTAACCTGGTCAACATGTTACTGCACATGCCCTGAGGGCTATCCTTGGAGCATGCAAAACAGAAAGCACAGCCTTATCTGGCCACATAAAAAGTCACACACTGTAGACCAGATTGAGAAACCTTTACTGTGTTGTGTGAGGTAAGTGGATACTGAGCGACAGTGCATAGGGTTGGTGTAATTCAGAAAACACAACTATAAGATTTGGCCAGGCTAAGTAAGCCGTGCTATGTGCTAAGGAATATAAAATGAAGTGTCCTGTATGCTAATGAGGCACAAAAATATGGAGTGATTCAGAATTGTTTCAAGGTAGATCAGTGACATTGCACTTGCCTTAAATTTTGACTTGGCCTTATGCCTTTCTTAGGGGAGAGCGCATCTTGCAAATATGCTTGGGGTTGCAGCAGTCATTGTAAATGAACATCTGCGAGAGGCATTCATTGCAGCTGTTTTGCTCAATGGTGTGAGACATCACCCTAGGAGACAAAGGGTCATCCAACTATGGTTAAACTTTCATGTCCTCCAAGACACCTACATAGTGGACCAGTACCATGTTGACATGGACACCAGGGGGAATTATTGAAATGTATTGGCCTTTTCTGTAGCCCTGTGGAAGATGTGGAGTACACATCATAGTGGATACCAAGGTATGTGTGGCTTTACATTAGCTACAGGACCTGACACAAGAGAGGGTGGTATTTCAGGCATCTGACTTGAGAATACTCCATCAATTCCTTGATGTTCATGCTTCAAATTATGGGGGGGGGGGGTATGTGGTTTCCATGTACCCTAGAGAAGTGAGGAAACATCATGTGTGAGTTCTGTGCCATAACCCATTTCTCTGAGGTTCTGATGGTCATAGACTGTCTCCATATTGAAATAAAAGCTCCACCAGGTTAACTGGGAAAGAGGTATATGAGCCACAAAGAGTTTCATTCCATCAACTGCCAGGTGGTTTGTAATGCACATGGTGTCATCTATAATATGTGTGTGCAGGCCACTGAGTTAGTATTCATGAGTCCTACATATGACACACAAGTGACCTTTATCATAGGATCATAGGATCATAGAAAGTTACTAGGCTAATGGCCCTAGGGTCCTTACAGGCCTAGCTAAGTTCTTACCCTTATTTCCATGATCGGCACCTATTGCCCCTGTCCAAGAGGGACACAGGTAGAACTCCCAGAGTGAATTTACAGTCACCCATCCTATCATCCAGATTGCGTTTGAAGAGGGCCAATGAGGTGCTCTGTTTGACTTGAAGTGGAAGTCTGTTACAAAGATGTGGTAACCTCTGGGACACAAATCTGTCCTTCTAGCAGGTTTTCTTAATGTCACATACCAGGTTAAGGTCTTTAGAATGAGTAACTCATGTACCGTTTGACTTTCGGATATGAAGCATTTCCAATAACACAGGGTCAGAGATTGCCTTATATGCAAGGTAGAGATCACCTCTGAGTAGTCTGTATGAAACAGAATAAAGTGACAGTGATTTCAGATGATCCCCATAGGAGAGATGGTGAAGACTTTGAATTTTCCTTGTGAGGAACCTTTGTGGTTTCTCCAGTTGCTGCAGGTGCTTAGAAAGGTACATACCAAAAGGGACATTGTACTCAATTATTGGCCTGATGAGAGAAGAGTACAGGGAGGTAATGACTTCTTTTTTTCTGGAGGCAATACCCTTACTTATAAGATGAGCAATATAGAATGCCCTTCTTACCACTGTGGAGACATGATGGTCAAAGGCAAGGTTGCTGTCAACCTGTGTGCCCAGGTGTCTCACCACTGAGTGCATACTTAAGGTGTTGCTATCAATGTGGTAGTTAGCAGCAACATTGCTTTTACTGAAGGGAATGATAATAAATTGTTTTGCATTGAGTTTAAGGCCATGACTTTGGCATCAATCATTTGTTTGTGTAAGACCCTCTTGTAGGATGTTGACATCATTTGGAGATTCTATGACCGCTCTCAGTTTGCAGTCATCAGCAAACTTTGTCAGCCACAGACCTTTAGTTTTTGCTTGTACTTCAGTGAAATAGATTCCAAACTGTAAAGGTCCCAGGACTGATCCACATGGAACATTACTGGTAACAGGTGTGCTGTTGGAGGTGGATTCCCCTATTTTGACTATATGAGTTCTATCAGTGAGCCAGTTAGCGACCCACTAATGATATAAGGGTTGAAGTCTAGTTGGGTGAGTTTGTCAATGATGCCTCAGTTGGGCATTGGGGCATCAGTCGTTTATGAGGGGTGACTTTCATGGGGCCATTACGTGGGTGATGCTGGATATGCCCTAGAATCTTAGCTTATGACACCCATCAGAAATCCATACAGTCAAACTGTCCAGGGATAAAGTCATGCACTATCACAGATTAGAAACATTACAGAGTATGTGTTTGGGCTGCTAATGTCATGCTTTCACTGCCTGTATATATCAGATGGTGATGTGTAAAAAAATAATGATCATGTGTGCTATGGTGCCTATTATGATACTTAGAATGCAGCTACAGCAGGGTGGCCTCTTGCAGGGGTTGCAGTTGCCAGCACCACAGGCAGAAGCAAGTAAGACAGATGAGGAGTCAGAGGAAGAGCCAGGAGCAGAAAATAACCATGCCAGTTAGAGGCAGCACATTGCACGTAGCTTTACAATATATCTATCTATACAAGAGCTAAGCAGATACATACAGTAACAATAATGCATACAACATACCAGGCTTTGCTTACCCATGCATATGCTAGCTATGTTGTGCATCAGACATAGGCAACCAAATAACTGTGTACAAAGAGCAGGGCACAGTTATCATCAATTCACAGCTGAATTAAGAGAGTACAGGAGTTCATGTCTTTTACAGGGTAGTATTTGAGTGGGAGTGCTGAGATGTAGAAAAATAAAAAGTGCATTTATGGGTAGTATGATGCCCACCACTGCTACCAATATGTGTTGGCCACCAATATGTGTCATCTGCATGCTGGGCCAGTAATCAAGGAGACTGAATCTTCACCACTGACACTGGAGAGGGGACGTGCACTTGGAATACAAATGGATACACTTAGTATTTCCAGATGCAGACCTCTCTGCATCAAGTACAATTTCCCTTAAGAGCACACGGGGAACACACTTAGCCTGGTAAGTGGATAACGAGCGACAGTGCATAGGGTTGGTGTAATTCAGAAAACACAACTAAAAGATTTGGCCAGGCTAAGTAATGTGGTCAGCTGTGCTATGTGCTAAGGAATATAAAATGAAGTGTCCAGTATGCTAATGAGGCACAAAAAATTATGGAGTGATTCAGAATTGTTTCAAGGTAGATCAGTGACATTGCACTTGCCTTAAATTTTGACTTGGCCTTATGCCTTTCTTAGGGGAGAGCACATCTTGCAAATATGCTTGGGTTGCAGCAGTCATTGTAAATGAACATCTGCGAGAGGCATTCATTGCAGCTGTTTTGCTCAATGGTGTGAGACATCACCCTAGGAGGCAAAGGATCATCCAACTATGGTTAAACTTTCATGTCCTCCAAGACACCTACATAGTGGACCAGTACCATGTTGACATGGACACCTGGGGGAATTATTGACATGTATTGACCTTTTCTGTAGCCCTGTGGAAGATGTGGAGTACACATCATAGTGGATACCAAGGGTATGTATGGCTTTACATTAGCTACAGGACCTGACACAAGAGGGGGTGGTATTTCAGGCATCTGGCTTGAGAATACTCCATCAATTCTTTGATGTTCATGCTTCAAATTATGGGGGGGGGATATGTGGTTTCCATGTACCCTAGAGAAGTGAGCAGACATCATGTGTGAGTTCTGTGCCATAACCCATTTCTCTGAGGTTCTGCTGGCCATAGACTGTCTCCATATTGAAATAAAAGCTCCACCTGGTTAACTGAGAAAGAGGTATATGAGCCACAAAAAGTTTCATTCCATCAACTGCCAGGTGGTTTGTAATGCACATGGTGTCATCTATAATATGTGTGTGCAGGCCACTGAGTTAGTATTCATGAGTCCTACATATGACACACAAGTGACCTTTATCATAGGATCATAGAAAGTTACTAGGCTAATGGCCCTAGGGTCCTTACAGGCCTAGCTAAGTTCTTACCCTTATTTCCATGATCGGCACCTATTGCCCCTGTCCAAGAGGGACACAGGTAGAACTCCCAGAGTGAATTTACAGTCACCCATCCTATCATCCATATTGCGTTTAAAGAGGGCCAATGAGGTGCTCTGTTTGACTTGAAGTGGAAGTCTGTTACAAAGATGTGGTAACCTCTGGGACACAAATCTGTCCTTCTAGCAGGTTTTATTAATGTCACATACCAGGTTAAGGTCTTTAGCGTGAGTAACCTATACATCATTTGACTTTCGGATATGAAGCATTTCCAGTAACACAGGGTCACAGATTGCCTTATATGCAAGTCAGAGATCACCTCTGAGTAGTCTGTATAAAACAGAATAAAGTGACAGTGATTTCAGATGATCTCCGTAGTACAGATGGTAAAGGTTTTGAATTATCCTTGTGAGGAACCTTTGTGGTTTCTGCAATTGCTGAAGGTGCTTAGAAAGGTACATACTAAAAGGGGCATTGTAGTCAATTATTGGCCTGATGAGGGAAGAGTACAGGGAGGTTATGACTTCTTTTTTTCTGGAGGCAATACCCTTACTTATAAGATGAGCAATATAGAATGCCCTTCTTACCACTGTGGAGACATGATGGTCAAAGGCAAGGTTGGTGTCAACCTGTATGCCCAGGTGTCTCACCACTGAGTGCATACTTAAGGTGTTGCTATTGATGTGGTAGTTAGCAGCAACATTGCTTTTACTGAAAGGAATGATAATAAATTGTTTTGCATTGAGTTTAAGGCCATGACTTTTGCACCAATCATTTGTTTGTGTAAGACCCTCTTGTAGGATGTTGACATCATTTGGAGATTCTATGACAGCTCTCAGTTTGCAGTCATCAGCAAACTTTGTCAGCCACAGACCTTTAGTTTTTGCTTGTACTTTAGTGAAATAGATTCCAAACTGTAGTGGTCTCAGGACTGATCCACGTGGAACATTACTGGGTACAGGTCTGCTGTTGGAGGTGGATTCCCCTATTTTGACTATATGAGTTCTATCAGTGAGCCAGTTAGCGACCCACTAATGATATAACGGTTGAAGTCTAGTTGGGTGAGTTTGTCAATGATGCCTCAGTTGGGCATTGGGGCATCAGTGGTTTATGAGGAGTGACTTTCATGGGGCCATTACATGGGTGATGCTGGATATGCCCTAGAATCTTAGCTTATGACACCCATCAGAAATCCATACAGTCAAACTGTCCACGGATAAAGTCATGCACTATCACAGATTAGAAACATTACAGATCATGTGTTTGGGCTGCTAATGTCATGCTTTCACTGCCTGTATATATCAGATGGTGATGTGTAAAAAATAATGATCATGTGTGCTATGGTGCCTATTATGATACTTAGAATGCAGCTACAGCAGGGTGGCCTCTTGCAGGGGTTGCAGTTTCCAGCACCACAGGCAGAAGCAAGTAAGGCAGATGAGTCAGAGGAAGAGCCAGGAGCAGAAAATAACTATGCCAGTTAGAGGCAGCACATTGCACATAGCTTTACAACATATCTATCTATACAAGAGCTAAGCAGATACATACAGTAACAATAATGCGTACAACATACCAGACTTTGCTTACCCATGCATATGCTAGCCACATTGTGCATCAGACATAGGCAACCAAATAACTATGTACAAAGAGCAGGGCACAGTTATCATCATTTCACAGCTGAATTAAGGGAGTACAGGAGTTCATGTCTTTTACAGGGTAGTATTTGAGTTGGAGTGCTGAGATGTAGAAAAATAAAAAGTGCATTTATGGGTAGTATGATGCCCACCACTACTACCAATTAATGTTGGCCATCAATATGTGTCATCTGCATGCTGGGCCAGTAATCAAGCAGCCTGAATCCTCACCAGTGACACTGGAGAGGGGACGTGCACTTGGAATACAAATGGATACACTCAGTATTTCCAGATGCAGACCTCTCTGCATCAAGTACAATTTCCCTTAAGAGCACACAGGGAACACACTTAGCCTGGGGTCTAGATGTCTCGTTACTGTCTCCCTGCAGGTCCCCAGTAAGACTCCCCACTGGTACAGCTGTAGGGTTAGGTCCTCAGCCAAGTGTCCAAGCCAAGTCCTCCAGCACCATCTCTGTAAACCCAATGCTTCGTATCCCTGCCCCAAGTAGCTGACACACCCACTCTGAGAGATTTAATTTTACACACACATACGCGTGCACACACACACACACACACACACACACACACACACACACACACACACACACACACACACACACACAATTTGTGTGTGTGTGTGAGTTTGCATACATGCAGGTACACAGCCTCAGCATGTGGGCCAGCACCATGGCTCAGCCTACTGGACAAATTCAGGTAATTTGTGACAGAGGGTTAAGCTTCCTGTGCTCATCCTCACCTATGATAGCTGGCTCTTCCAGAAGTCACATTGGCTGACCTTGCTGCAGTGCTGATGTGTTGTGTGACCTAGAGTAACATCTGCTAGCAAATTTATAAGCATGGCGAAGACCATGATCTTTGGGACAACCTCTCCTGATTGTGGACTCCTCCACAATCAATACTGCTGTAGAAGTGCTAGCATTGTGAGAACAAGGTAACCATTAGTCATGGCCATGTTGGCTAACATCTGTGGGGCTAACAGATGACTGGCTGTGAGCACATCCCCTCATTTAAATGATGAACTACATGGGTATATACATGTAAATGATGAACTGACAACAGCAGGTTACTGCACTACATGGGTATATATGTTTAAATGTTGAGGAGCTGACAGGAACAGGTTACTAAACTATGTGGGTATATCCAGTTAATTGATAATGAGCTGACAAGACTAGGTTACTGAACAATGTGGTTATTTATTTATGTATTTATTTGACATTTGTTTACTGGGAAAGTCTGACTATGTATGAGCTCATTTTCAGTGAAGGCCCAGGGAAAAATCTCCACAGTACAATTTAAACAGAATTACAAATCAACATTGGTTACAAATACTAAGACAATTACACAGGAGTACAATTTGTGGATACAATAAAAGAAGAATATAAGCAAATATAAAACAAGCAATACAGATGAACATAGATTATATAGAAGATAGAAGATAGTTCCTAATAAATATGTTACATAATAATGCATGACAAATATTTTATAGAATAAATAATAATTTGTAAAAACTACATACGATTTCTGGCAAGAGACTTAGGTAATACATTTCAGTCATAATTTCTGGGATAGATAAAGGTTAGTGCAAGAATCGAGAGAAGGAACATTAGAGGGTTAAGGAATTATAGAAAGCTTAGGCTAGAAAGTAGGTAATCCAGGAAGAGAAGTAGGAGAAATCAAGAAAAGTCTATTAAGAAAGGGGGGGAAGGGAATGGACAAAAGGACTAAGATGGCAAGGAGCATGGGCAGATCGAATTATGGTCAGATGTTCTTTCAGCCTAAACGTGAAGGAATAGTAGTGGGGGTATAAGTCTGATTCATTCTGGAATGCTACTCCATGATTTGATAACACAGTGAGAGTACAGACTAACACCATTAGATCTTTGAGGTCTGTAAATAGATAGATACTTGTGAGAACAGTGTAGGTCACAGGATGGACTATAGTGTTCAAGCAGTGATGATATAGTTTATGAAAATGAGAAGTTGTACAGTATTTTATGTGTTAACATTGGTTAAAGGTGAGAAGTTGGGTAGTTTGAGACAATATAGGGGCTTGAGAGCAGAGCTATAGTAAGAGTAGTGGGCTTGGCCAGTGGCAACTTTAGCCATTTTATTATAACATTGGCTAAGGGAAGAGTGAAGATTGGTTAGAATAGGTGAAGCGTATAGAAGGGAGGGTAAAAATTAGGTGGTGGAAAGCATTACTCTGTCGGAGTTGGAGATTAATTTCTTAGTCCTATACATCATGCCCAATTTTTGATTATAATTTTTTTTATGTTGTTGCTCATATGTGGGACAAACTTAAGATTTTTGTCAATAGTTGCACCTAACAACTTGTGTGTGAAACCACATCAATTGAAGTATTGTTCAGAGAAGTAAAAGCAAAGTTAGATGTATCTGGAGAAAATGGTTTGGGTAAAATAGTAGAAGTTTATTTATTTATTTTTCTATTATGCATACCTCTCAACCTCTTAGAGCAAGAAATCTGGACACAGCCATAAAGAAAAGTGGACAAAGGCCCAAAATAGGGGCAATTTTTAAATATTGCTCTTACAAACTTAGAAAGTTGATAGAATAACAGGTTTTGCATTCACATGAATTTTCTGAAGGGTATGAAGTCTGTCATTATTTTCTAACTTTAATCTTTAATGATTTGCTATTAATTTGCTAGAAAACTACAAATTTATGAAAAATGGAACAAAAATATGAGGCAAAAATCTGAACAGTTGAGAGGTATGGTGTTAAGTAGTAGATAGTTGTAGGTGAGCCAAGACTCAATGTAATTGAATGCTCCTTGAGTTAAACCCTGCAGATAAGAAAAGATTCCTGGAAGAGCAAATTAATGTAGAGTCATGGCATATTGAATTAGGGTGGCTTGTTTGCTGGCAGTATGAAGATGGTTAATAAAAATGTTGAAGAGGAGTGGACCTAGTATTGAGCCTTGGGGTACCCCAGTGCTGACTGGTAAGTAAGGAGAGAAGTTAGAGTTCCATTTGACAGATTGATATCTGTTAGAGAGATAGCTAGTGAGCAATTGTAAGGATGTTTTAGTTAAGCCTAGAAGAGATATTTGGGATAATAGTTTGGGGTGGGAGAGAGTATCAAAGGCTTTGGATAGATCTAAGAACAGAGAAGAGACAAAGTTTCCTGAGTCATGAGCTTTGTTGACAGTGTCAGTAAAGGATAGTAGAGCAGTGACAGTGCTGTGTGCTGATCTGAATCCATGTTGGGTGGGAGAGAGAAGATTGTTGTCAAGTAGGTACTGAAGAAGTTGTTTATGGATATATTTTTCTAGAAATTTTGATAGTGGTAAAAGAATAGCAACTGACCTAAAGTTAAAACTTTCTGTGGAGGGGTCAGCTTTGTGGAGGGAAAGGATGAAGAATTTTTTTTCCACAGGGAGGGAACAGGGGTTTCCCTGATAGATCTATTAATGATTATGGAGACTGGGTAGGCAATTGAGTCAGCAGCCATTTTTAGGAATTCATTAGGAAGATTGTCTGCAGAGGGGCAACATGATCTGAGCTTGCACAAGAGGGACTTGATGAAGGAAGTGGGAACTGGTTGAAGGGAAAGTATGGCCTAACAGGTGAAAGGAGGCTGAGAGACTGTAGAGGGCGATGGAGGGAATTTGTTAGTGATGACCTATGCTATCGATGAAGTAAGATTTAAACTGAGATGCTATGTCAGGGGAGGTACTATCACAGGAGAGTTGGGGGGAGGACTGACTTCCTGGGTGTAGGGGTTTTTTGATACTGTACAAAACTTTTTTAAACTGGATTTGCTGATCTTGTGGCTTTTTATAGAATTGTTTTTTATCTAAATTAACCCATTTGTTTACAAGATTATGCAATACTTTGAAATGCTGTAAATTATTATGAGTCTCATGTTTTAGATAAGTTGTCCAATCCTTGCCTCTTTTTTGCTTGAGTGATCTGGTATTGACAGAAACCCAAGAAGTATAGTTGGTTTTGACTCGTTTTCCTTCTGGTGAGATCTAAACTGTCTAAGGTGTTTAAGAATATGGAATTAAATTGCTCAACTGCATTATCTAGCAGTAAGTATTTAAGGAAGGACCAATTAATGGTGTTTAATATATTTGTAAAGGCCTGCTGGTCAAGGATGGATAGGTTTCTTACTGTCTTGTAGGTATATTGTCTGCATGAATGGGGGCTAGGTCTAGTTGTGCAAATGGGGTGGTGATCACTGGCTGGAAGTGTTTCGGATACAGAGAAATTGCTAGGATGGAAGACCAAAATTCAGTCAATAATTGAGCTATTTTAGTTTGTGGAACAAGTAAAGGTTGGGTGAGTAATTAGATGAGGAAAATCCAAATAGGTTTATGCTATCTGTGGGGAAAGTTTCTGCAAGTCAGTGTTGACATCACCAAATATTACTGTTTCCAGAGATATTTTTTGACAACCATGATAGGTTACTTTCCAGAGTTGATAAGTTATTGCCAGAGGGTATGCATAAAGCTATAATGCAGAGGCTTTTATCATTAGATACTCTACTATATTTACTATACAATACTTAAGCAATAAAAAATGATGTGGTATGGTATATTGTAGATTTACCCATGACTGGCGTGGTTTAATCATGAGGATGAAGCCTGAGTGATTAAATAAAGCCAACCGTGGGTAAATTTCAGTATACCACAACCACAGAGTCAGTTATTGCTATTATACAATGACATTATTTAAGAAAAAAAATACTTACTTTTCTTAAATAATGTCTTTGTATAACGATGCATTACTGTTCTTCTGCCGGTGGTGGTATACTGCTTCCTTGTGTTGATGTATTGCGCATGCGTATGGGACTTGCATTCCTACACATACCCAGTAAATCAATGCTTTGAAATGGAAGCAGTAGAGAAAAGAAAATCTCCATTGTTCCATTTTTTTTCTTTCTTTTTTTTTTTATTTATTAAAAAAAAAAAGGTTTTGGACGCTTTATACCAACGGAAAAAAGTCCGGTCAACCGGACCTTTTTCCATTGGTATATTGTAGGATTTATGACAGGCACGCTGGCCAATCAGCATGCACGTTTTGGAATATTAATGGGGGTCATTGTATAATATGCTATACTGTACACTATATACATTTAAATGATGATAAGCTTACAATGGCAGGTTACTGAACTACATGGGTATAAACATTTAAATGACAAAGAGCTGATAGGAACAGGTTACTGAACCACATGGGTATATACATTTAAATGATGTTAAACTGATAAGAGCAGGTTACTGAACTAAGTGGGTATATACATTTAACTGATGAGCTGACAAGAACAGGTTACTGAACTATGTGAGTATATACATTTTAAATGATGTGCTGGCAAGACCAGCGTACTGAACTACATGGGTGTATACATTTAATTCATAATCAGCAGACATGAGCAGGTTACTGAAGTATGTTGGTATATGCATTTAAATGATGATGAGCTTGTCACACGTCTTCTGTATTCAAATGAAGCACTGAGGCACGATATGGGTCCAAGTCATTTATTGTACAGAAACACATCGGGAGCTGTAACTAGAACATATACTTCAAACTTCATATGTTTACTGACTCAATCATTACTTCTAACACACTCACATGTGCATCTCCATTCAAGCTTGCACTCACTCTATTGGCACTTAACTCGCACATGCACAGTAATTTATATCCACATGCTTTCTGACTACAGTGGCTGACTAGGTACAATATACACACTGATGTACATCCTTCCTCTTTAATTTTGCTCCACATGCAAATAGGAGAACAGATGTTTTGAGAGCTTAACAATATATCAACATTTTAATAAACAAAACTGAGTTCAAGTCCATGTCGCTGTGTATTTAAGATTCGGTCTGGAAATTCTACATGATCTGGTAACACAGAAATTCTGACTGTGTTTAGCAATAGGGACAGTATCTGAGGATTCTCTCACAACTGGAACATCAGGGATTGCATCAAATTTATTTGAAGGAAGCACACTGTCCTTTTGAATTTGAGCAGGTGTAAAGTCACTCTGCAAATTAGAGTCATCCGCACAGGCAATCAGCTACATCACTGGTTTGGAAACAGGTAACACATGCCTTTGCTTTCTTCTGAAATCCATTCCTTCAGATTTTAAGATGTAAAAGCTCGGTTCTTCACAAATATTCTTCACGATTCTCACAAAGTTATATTTTATTTATTATTTATTTTTTATTTATTTTACATTTGTTAACCGGGTTAGTCTGGCTGAGCCTTTGGCTCATTTTCAGCAGAGACCCGGGGAGAAAAGCTCTTCAGGACTAGAAAACAATTTATTACATTTTTAGTAACATAGTAGATGTTTGCATTCTCACAACTTCTCCTTGTAGTAATGGTCTAAGGGATATACTGATCTTATCGCAGTACGTTTGTGACTGACGTTTTCTCGAAAGTTTACCCTTGTCTACTCTGTTGTTCTTTACATTTGGTACTAACAATTATTTACTGATTAGTAAAGTTGTTCTAGTCTGTTTGGACATTAATATCTTAGCAGATAAACCAAGCAAGTTGTCTCGAAGAATGTTTCTGAGATTGAGTAAGTTAAGGAAAACATTGGCACCATTTCTGTTGGATTTCTCCAACAAACATTTTATACTTTGAACTGCACATTCAGCTAACCCATTGGAATGTGGATATTCAGGACTACTAGTAATATGAATAAAGTCCCAAGATTCAGCAAATTTCTTAAACTGCTGACTTGCAAACTGTGCACCATTGTCAGACATGACTGTGCGGACTACAATGGGCAGAAAATTGTCTCTTCAATTTTGTAATGACAATGCTGGATATCAAGTTAGAATGTAGGTCAATTTCAAACCAATTTGACTAGAAGTCTACTAACACTAAGTAATATTGACCATTCCATTCGAAAATATCTGTAGCAACCTTCACCCATGGTAATTCTAGAATCTGGTGTAACTGAAGTGGTTCTTTTTGTTGATGCGATTTTGTGCTGTTGCAAACTGAACATGCTAGTTTCCTTCTCTATATCTTTGGACATAGAAGGCCAAAATACAATGCCTCTTGTCCTTCTTTTGATTGAATCAGTACCTGGGTTACCACGATGCAAGAGTGTTATATATTCCTATTGTAATGCTTTAGGAATTGCCACGTTTGGACTTTTCATGATGATTCCATCTTCCATCAAGAGCTTGTGTCAGTAAGGAAAATACTGCTGAATGTGTAGTGGTAAACTGGTTTGTCGTGCTGACCATCCTTGACTGATAACGTTTTTCAGCTTCTGGAGAATTGGGTCTGAAGCTGTGCAATTTCTTAGTTCATCAAGATGGGATGACAAGAAATTTCTGACTTCCATGACTTCAAAGTCTGCTGTTTCATTTTCATGCTGTCCTGTCATTTGTCTGGTTGTGCGTGACAAAGCATCAGCAAGGTACAAGTATTTGCCCTTTTTGTAAACAATATTGAACTTGTACTTTTGCCATTTTAACATCATGTATTGCAATCGTGCTGAGGTGGTATGCATTGGCTTTTTCAAAATTGTCACTAGTGGTTGGTAATTAGTCTCTATTTGGATAAGTCTGCCATAATTATACCATATACATATATATTATACCATATATCATACCGTAGTCACCACTGTCTCTCACTTGCTGAACTGGGCTGGCTTGAACTCCCTCACCTCCTTCAGTGGTATCAACTGTCACTCGCCCACAAACTAGTAAACCATCCACTAAATGTCCCATCCCTCCAGAATCTACTCCAACCCTATCGCACCACCAGACCACTAAGATCCAGCAGCAAAAATCACTTGCAGATCACTAAGGCCAATACCTCTGCTGGTGAAGCACTATTCTCTTGCGCCATAGCCAAATTATGGAACTCACTCCCACCCACAATTACCTCCATACCATCATACACCCACTTCAAAACTTTACTAAAAGTTTAACTAAAAACATGCTGGCTATGCCCTTGCAACTCCCACTCTAATATCATCCACCCCATCCAACCACTACCTTTCTTTCTACTCCACTAACTACCTTGATTATAGCAAGCTCAGATGCTCATAAGCCAGTACTTATTATACAGCACAAACTGCTTCATCTTGTAACATTTGTTAATGTCTGGTATGCACTTCACAGATAAAGATTCTAGTTGTCTACTGATGTACTATGTTCCTCATCTGGAAATATGTTGTAAGTAATTGCTATGTAAATTGTTATTCATTATGTAATCCAATGTATATATTGTCTGTTTATTTTAACTGTGGAGCTTTTCTCCCCGGGCCTCCGCTGAAAATGGACCTACGTCCAGTCGGACACTCCCGGTCAACAAATTTAAATAAATAAATAAATAATTAATTATAATCACTGAACTTTGAACATCCGAACACTACTGCCAAAAGTTCTTTATCAATCTGTGCATAATGCATCTCTGTTTGAGTTAAAGTTCTTGACTCATAAGCTATTGGTATGCCTTCTTGAAGACATGCTGCACCAAGGCCATACTTTGAAGCATCACAGAAAGAGTTACAGGGTTGTGAACATCATAATAACTCATAACTAACAACAATTTTCTGCTTCAGAATATTAAATGCTCTTTGGTGTTCCAACCAGGACCATTTTACATTTTTGTATATCAACTCAGTTAGCGGGGCAGAAAGCCTACTCAAATCTAGGATGATCTTTCTGAAATAGTTGACCATACCTATAAAATGTTGTAAAAGATGTGACGTTCTCTGGAACTGGCATTTCAATAATTGCTGCTTGCTTAGAAGGATCTGGTTGTAAGCCAGAACTGGTAAACAAATGACCCATATAAGTAACTTCTTTCAGTTTGAATTGACATTTCTGAGGATTCAGTTTAAGATTTACTTCATGTGCATGGTCTAGAAATGCCATGTTCATCTTCACCATTGCCTCCAACAATAATGTGTCCACAATAATAGCACATGGATTACCAGAAAAGATTTGTTCCATCACATGATGAAAGACTTCACTGGCAGAATTAATTCCAAATGGCACTCTCAAAAATCTGTATCTACCAAATGGTGTACTGAATGTCGTAAACAATGAAGATCTGTGATCCAGCAAAATTTCCCAAAAGGAACTTTTTGCATCTAAGACTGAGAAAACAGTGGAATTTGTTATGAGAGAGGCTACCTCTTCTACTGCATGCATTGGATGATAAGGATGCTTAAGTGCTTTGTTTAAGTTTCTTGGATCAATACATGTTTGAATATCATCTGAACTTTTCTTATGAGCTATGACTGTGGAGGATACCCATTCATTCTGTTCTTCTACTGGAGTAAGGACACCTAAATTCACCATTTAGTGTAGTTCTGCTTTTACTTTACTCTGCATTGCTGCTGGAATCTTCCTTGCTGGTCTGACAACTGGGATTACTTCATGGCTTAACTTCATGGAATATGTGACTGGAAGTTTACCAAGCTCACCTTTGAAAATATCAGCATATTCACTCAAAATATTCTGTGTAAAACTATCACTGTTATTCAGACTTATATGGTGGACCTCTTTATTAAATGAAATCAGTTCCATTCTCAGACTATCTTTGATGCCTAATAATTACTGCATGTGTCTTTTGACTATGTAAAATTGCAACTCAGAGCTGTTTCCAGCAGAATGGCATGAAAGAACTACTATGCCATCAGTTTGAATCTCTTCACCACCATAAGCAACTAGCTTTGCACACTTTGCTGAATCAAGTTTCTGACCAGCTTTTACTCTAGAAAACATTTGTGCTGACATAATGTTGTACTTAGATCCAGTTTCTACTTTAAGCTCTACACATTTCCCATTAATTTGTACAAAATATTTCACTCTTTGCTGACAATTGATAGTCTACTGTATTAACTGTTTCATCGATCACAGAGACACCATCAACTTAAAAAGTTTGCCACAGTCTCTATCTGATTTACTTGCTCTTCAGATACTTTCTTTTAACATAAGTTTGCAACACTTTAGACTTGTCAGTAAAAACACAATGAAAACTCCAGTAAAGCTAGAACTTCCACTGAGTGATCTCCCAAACCTCTTGTATCAGAGACACATGATATATATGCAAATGATCCTTATGAACATCAGGTGCTTCAGCTAACTGGCAATTCTCAATGTCCATGACTTGTTTCATCATTTTAATGAACAATTTCAGGTCAATAAAGCCAAACATCACTAGCTGTAAATATACATATTTTGGCCTTGTTATGACCCAATCAGCACAGACAGAGTATTTCACTAAGCATCAGAAACACGGGGTGTTATACCCAACTGATGTCCATTATCGTTAGGGTCACTGCAAAAATATCCCAAACAACAAACTAAAACAATGAGTGAGAAGGTCACTGAAAAACCAATCAGTAAAAACAAAATGAAAACTCCAGCAAAGCTAGAACTTCCACTGAGTGATCTCCCAAACCTCTTGTATTAGAGGCACATGGGATATATGCAAATGATCCTTATGAACATCAGGTGTTTCAGTTAATTGGCGATTCTGTATGCTCATGACTTGTTTCTTCATTTTAATGGACAATTTTTGACCAATAAAGGACACTAGACTTGCAAAAACCTTTTGAAATTATTCCACTTTTTACATTTGTGACATTGCTGACCAAAAGCTAAACACGTTTCCTGTTTAGGTTCATGACTACCTCCACAATTACAACAGTTAGTAATGAGGTTTGGTGTGGCACTGCCCTTGGGTTTATATTTATTTTTCCTCCCAAACTCCCATTGCACACTATCAACATTCACACTAGCAGACACTGCAAACATGTTTTTCTCATGCGTAAGCATATTCGTATGCTTTGTCATCTCATGTATTTGACAAATCTCTATGGATTTGCTCAATGTTAATTCACTATCTCAAAGCAAAATTTTTCTCACTGCATCATTATTAACACCACATACAAGACAGTCTTCTATCAACTCATCTCTTAGATCACCAGGTCTGCATGTGTTTGCTTTATTTCTTCAGTCGGCAATATATGCTACAACAGGTTTACCAGGCTTTTGATTTCTTGTATAAAATATGTGCCTTTCCATTATAATATTCATTTGAGGGTTACATACTTCTCTAAATTTATGTTTTAAGCACTCAGGGTCTTCCTGCATTTCAGTCTGTATCACAATATGGTGCTTCTCCCCCTCTAAGGCATACACAGCAGGTGCATAAACAAATGAATGTTCTCACGCAATGGCTTCAGAGCCAGCTAAATTGAGAAGTATAAATGCTTTTGTACACGTGTCTTTATCAGAAAAAGCAGCCTGTATGAAAATATCATATTCTTGCACAAACAACTGCCAATTCTCAGCAATATTATTATCAAACACCAGCGGTGTAGATCTGTGAAATCCTTTGGCCATAATAACAAATTTCTTCTAAACATAAGTATAGACCTGATACTTGTAATTATGTCCAAATGCAAAATAATGTCTCTGAAAATACTTTAACACTGCAAGTATCTCAAACACACCGGACATTTCAGACACTTCAAAAAATCTTATATACTGCAAAAAAGTTATACATGGTGAAAAAATTCTGACGTTTTAGCCTTTTCAAGCATTTTAAACACTTCAGAGATTATTTCAAACACTTTAATCATTGTGTTGCTTTTTTGGGCATTTCATTTATCTTGGTAATTATTTTGAATGCATTGAATGCTTCACCACACATTCAGCAACTGAAAAATCATTTAAATAAGTTTAAGTACCTTTGAATAACCATTGACCTGTTTGCAAGTTTACTCCTGTATATTTCTCCACTTCTAACTGCGTGCCTCATCGTTTGCGAGCTGTTTCAACTTCGGATCGCATGTCTTGCATATTCAAATGAAACACTGAGGCATGGTATGGGTTCAAGTAATTTATTGTACAGAAACACATCAGGAGCTGCACCTGGAATATATACTTTGAACTTCATATATTTACTGACTCTCTCATTACTTCTAACACACTCACATGTGCATCTCCATTCAAGCTTGCACTCACTCTATTATACAAAATGGCACTGATGTCACATGTGCCCAGTAACTTCTATGCACGTGCTCTCTGACTACAGTGGCTAACTAAGTACAGTATACACACTGATCTACAGAGCTGACAAGAGCAAGTTACTGAACTATGTGGGTATATACAGCATGATGATGAGCTGACAAAAGCTGGTTACTGAACTACTTGGGTATGTACATTGAGATGATGATGAGTTGATAATAGCAGGTTACCAAACCACTTGGGTATATACATTTAAATGATGATGAGCTGATAAGAGCGGGTTACTGAACTACGCAGGTGTATACATATGAGCTGACAAAAGCAGGTTACTGATCTATGTGGGTACATGCATGTAAATGAAAATGAGCTGACAAAAGCAGGTTACTGAACTACGTGGGTGTATATACATATGAGCTGACAAAAGCAGGTTACTGATCTACGTGGGTACATGCATTTAAATGACAATGAGCTGACACGAGCAGGTTACTGGACTGCATGGGTATATACATGTAAATGATAATAAGCTGATGAACAGATTGCTGAACTGTGTATGTATATACATGTAAATGATAATGAGCTGATGAGCAGATTGCTGAACGGTGTATGCATATACACGTAAATGATAATGAGCTGATGAGCAGATTGCTGAACGGTGTATGAATATACATGTAAACGATAATACGCTGATGAGCAGATTGCTGGACTGTGTATGTATATACATGTAAATGATAATGAGCTGATGAGCAGATTGCTGGACTGTGTATGTATATACATGTAAATGATAATGCGCTGATGAGCAGATTGCTGAACTGTGTATGTATATACATGTAAATGATAATGAGCTGATGAGCAGATTGCTGGACTGTGTATGTATATACATGTAAATGATAATGCGCTGATGAGCAGATTGCTGAACTGTTTATGTATATACATGTAAATGATAATGAGCTGATGAGCAGATTGCTGGACTGTGTATGTATATACATGTAAATGATAATGAGCTGATGAGCAGATTGCTGAACTGTGTATGTATATACATGTAAATGATAATGAGCTGATGAGCAGATTGCTGAACTGTGTATGCATATACATGTAAATGATAATGCTCAGATGAGCAGATTGCTGAACTGTGTATGTATATACACGTAAATGATAATTAGCTGATGAGCAGATTGCTGAACGGTGTATTTGTATACACCTAAATGATAATGAGATGATGAGCAGACTGATGAACGGTGTATGTGTATACACATAAATGATAATGAGCTGATGAGCAGATTGCTGAACGGTGTATGTATATACACGTAAATGATAATGAGCTGATCAGCAGATTGCTGAACGGTGTATGCATATACACGTAAATGATAATGCGCTGATCAGCAGATTGCTGAACGGTGTATGCATATACACGTAAATGATAATGCGCTGATCAGCAGATTGCTGAACGGTGTATGCATATACACATAAATGATAATGCGCTGATGAGCAGATTGCTGAATGGTGTATGCATATGCACGTAAATGATAATGCACTGATGAGCAGATTGCTGAACGGTGTATGCATATGCACGTAAATGATAATGCGCTGATGAGCAGATTGCTGAACGGTGTATGCATATGCACGTAAATGATAATGCGCTGATGAGCAGATTGCTGAACTGTGTATGCATATACCTGTAAATGATAATGCGCTGATGAGCAGATTGCTGAACTGTGTATGCATATACCTGTAAATGATAATGCGCTGATGAGCAGATTGCTGAACTGTGTATGCATATACCTGTAAATGATAATGCGCTGATGAGCAGATTGCTGAACTGTGTATGCATATACCTGTAAATGATAATGCGCTGATGAGCAGATTGCTGAACTGTGTATGCATATACCTGTAAATGATAATGCGCTGATGAGCAGATTGCTGAACTGTGTATGCATATACCTGTAAATGATAATGCGCTGATGAGCAGATTGCTGAACTGTGTATGCATATACATGTAAATGATAATGCGCTGATGAGCAGATTGCTGAACTGTGTATGCATATACATGTAAATGATAATGCGCTGATGAGCAGATTGCTGAACTGTGTATGCATATACATGTAAATGATAATGAGCTGATGAGCAGATTGCTGAACTGTGTATGCATATACATGTAAATGACAATGAGCTGATGAGCAGATTGCTGAACTGTGTATGCATATACATGTAAATGACAATGCGCTGATGAGCAGATTGTTGAACTGTGTATGCATATACATGTAAATGACAATGCGCTGATGAGCAGATTGCTGAAGTGTGTATGCATATACATGTAAATGATAATGCGCTGATGAGCAGATTGCTGAACTGTGTATGCATATACATGTAAATGACAATGCGCTGATGAGCAGATTGCTGAACTGTGTATGCATATACATGTAAATGACAATGTGCTGATGAGCAGATTGCTGAACTGTGTATGTATATACATGTAAATGACAATGCGCTGATGAGCAGATTGCTGAACTGTGTATGTATATACATGTAAATGACAATGCGGTGATGAGCAGATTGCTGAACTGTGTATGCATATACATGTAAATGACAATGAGCTGATGAGCAGATTGCTGAACTGTGTATGTATATACATGTAAATGACAATGCGCTGATGAGCAGATTGCTGAACTGTGTATGCATATACATGTAAATGATAATGAGCTGATGAGCAGATTGCTGAACTGTGTATGTATATACATGTAAATGATAATGAGCTGATGAGCAGATTGCTGAACTGTGTATGTATATACCTGTAAATGATAATGCGCTGATGAGCAGATTGCTGAACTGTGTATGCATATACATGTAAATGATAATGCGCTGATGAGCAGATTGCTGAACTGTGTATGCATATACATGTAAATGATAATGCGCTGATGAGCAGATTGCTGAACTGTGTATGCATATACATGTAAATGATAATGCGCTGATGAGCAGATTGCTGAACTGTGTATGCATATACATGTAAATGACAATGCACTGATGAGCAGATTGCTGAACTGTGTATGCATATACATATAAATGACAATGAACTGATGAGCAGATTGCTGAACTGTGTATGCATATACATGTAAATGACAATGAGCTGATGAGCAGATTTCTGAACTGTGTATGCATATACATGTAAATGACAATGCGCTGATGAGCAGATTGCTGAACTGTGTATGCATATACATGTAAATGACAATGCGCTGATGAGCAGATTGCTGAACTGTGTATGTATATACATGTAAATGACAATGCGCTGATGAGCAGATTGCTGAACTGTGTATGTATATACATGTAAATGACAATGCGCTGATGAGCAGATTGCTGAACTGTGTATGTATATACATGTAAATGATAATGAGCTGATGAGCAGATTGCTGAACTGTGTATGTATGTACATGTAAATGATAATGAGCTGATGAGCATATTGCTGAGCTGCGTATGTATATACATGTAAATGATAATGAGCTGATGAGCAGATTGCTGAACTGTGTATGTATATACATGTAAATGATAATGAGCTGATGAGCAGATTGCTGAACTGTGTATGTATATACATGTAAATGATAATGAGCTGATGAGCAGATTGCTGAACTGTGTATGTATATACATGTAAATGATAATGAGCAGTGCTTGTTTCTCTTGCTTGCTCTACTCTGCCTGAATATTGGTGATTTCTGTCTGCATTTTATTTTCAATTGAAATTTTTCATTTAAGGTTTGGTTCCTTGTATTTTGTATCTATTTCTTGTATTACATTTGTTTTGTTTTTAAGTTTTCTGTTCTGTTGGAGTTTGAAGAGGTCTTGGCTAGGATCAGTTAGAAAAGTTAGCAAACAATTCCATTGCAAATAGTGAATAACATAAGCTAATTAGTGGGAGGAGCTGAGAACTAGCAATCCTCATTTAACTATAAATATCTATATTTAGCTGCAGTGCTTGTTGGCTTTCTTGCTATACTCCACCTGAATATTGCTGATCTGTGTCTGCCTTTTGTTTTTCCCACCCACCCATCCAACTGTTGTTGTATTCTTTAACTTGGTGGATTTTGAGTTGCCCGTCCCTACTGTAAATCTGATTTTGGGCACTCCTCCCAGTCCCATCTGATCAGTTCATTCTACTGAGTACAGAGAGATCATTTGGGAAAGCCCACCTCCTTAGTTTCTTAACCTTAAATTATCTTCTGTTTCTTCCATTCCCACTTAACTTAAAATGCATTTTATTCAGGTGCTTTTACTGTATTAATGTTTCTTCCTACTTTATTTTGCTTTTGCAGCTTGTTCTTAAAAGTGTTCAAATGCATTTATGCTGCTGCATTTCTTACTGGTTGTTAGTAGCCTTATTAAACTGTAACTGTTATTTTAAGCCACTTAGTTTTGGTTTAAGCACTTGGGCTTCAGGCCAGTTGTTTTACATTACGAAGGTTTGTAGTCTACACTCCTGTCACAGTTGAGGTAGCTTACATCCTTCTAAATTTGGAATTGCTGCTTGAAGGCTTAGTGTGTCTTTTATTCTAAAAGTGTCTCAGTTCTGGTTTAAGTGCTTGGGATTCAGGCCAGATATTTTATATTAGGAACATTTGTGGTCTACACTCTTGTGGGAGGAAAGGGTAGCCTCTGCCCTTCTGAGATGGGAGTTGCTGGTTGAAGGCTTATTGTGCCTGCTTAATTGGCTGTTGTTTTTTTCTGAAATTGTTGCATTTTGTTTGCTGTAGCACAGACAAGATCCAGACCTGCTGAATCTAGTTCTGTTTGTAAAACTTGAGCACCAAACCAGACAATCCTTTGTTGGAGAGGGTTCCCCTGCACCTTAGTGCAGGAATGTGCAGTTAGAACTCATCTGATTGAAGATTACTGGAACAGGGATAAGTTTTGAGGTATTGTATTGTTTAATTTGTTTAAATCCATTTGCTCTCATTTGCTACATAAGAACCTTGTTTGCATGGGTTTGTACTTGTTTGCACATTGTGCACTGTCGACCACTGGTGGGCACCATTGTGCAGTTATAGATGCAAATGCTTCTGCCTGCAAATTTCCCCTTAGTACTCTGCCAGTGCTCCATTGGTGAGTTCTTGTGGTTGTCCCTCACTGACAGGTGATACATTCAGCGAAGCGCCTGAGGTACCAACACAGATCCTACCCACTAGCCCTTTATGTCTGTCCACTTCTCCTTGTCCTGTACTTTAGCTGGTCTTTCATGTCCTTTCCCTGTTTTCTGAGCACATCATCTTATGTAGCATTATGGATGGACAATTTTCCACAGTTTCTCCAGCCAGCCTGGTGGACATAGGCATCCTGAGGCAATGTAGCAATTCCCCTCATGTGCACCGACAACCCACTTCTTCTAGTGCACACAAATTCATTATGTCAGAGATGCATCTATATCAAGAACCTAGAATCCAGGCTGTCTCACTCACCAGTTAGTTCATCTGATACTAAGCAGGTTGTCAGCATGCATGCCTCACCTCCTGCACCTACCAAACCGATAACACATAAACCTACATATGCAGAGGTCCTTACCAGACGCTTACCTAAACATCAGAGACCTCCCAAACACAAGCACAATTTACATAATACATCCTCTGCACAACATAGTACACATAATATATTGCAAACCAGTTTTATCAAGCCCCTAAGGCATAACACAAAAACAAACATCTTAGTCATAGGCGCATCAGTTGTCAGACACAGAGATGTCTCTCTCACCAGGCTGGATAAGGAAAAAGTCATGGTCAGCTATCTGTCAGGTGCTAGGATCTGCCACATTACACATGCACTCAAGTCTTTCAACAAGAGGCACTGTTATGACTCCATCATTGTCCATGTTGATGTGAACGACTTGAGACATACCTCGCTGGACTATATGAAGAGAGATATGACTGAGCTCTCTGATTATGTGTCTCAGGTATATTTGTCCCTAGCCTTATACAGCATTTTACTTTTGCCTAGGATGATACCTCAATACAAACAAAAAATGACTGACAGTTGGCTTAGTTTCTGATGTCATTCAAAGGGAATCCAAGATCTGTCAGCCTGGGATGGCATGGTCGACAGAGCTCAATGCTTTGCCAGAGATGATATTCATCTGTCACCCCTGGGATTTTGGTTACTGGCTAAGGATTTTGCCACCCCATGGTACCTTTTTTAGGCAATGTCACAAGAATAAAATTCCTGACATAAAAATATCCTCTAAAAACTACCTCAAGGTTATGTTGCTGAATGCTAGGAATCTAAGCCAGAAAATGCACTCCTCACTTTGGAAGATGCTGACATTTGTGCAGTCACTGAGACCTGTTTTAAAGCTGCTGAGAGCACCCCAGCTATATCAGGTTACATTTCCTTCCACACATTCAGAACACAGACTGAAGGCGTAAGAACCAAAGGAGGTGGTATATCAAAATTCATTAAAGATAAATACACCTCTAGATTGGTTAAACAGGATGACTCCATTGAATTACTTTAGGTGCAATTAACTGTAGGTAAGACCCTTCTTCAGGTCATTGCCAGTTATAGGCCCCTCTGCATGAATCAGGACATCCACTCAGCCTACTTGGATCTACTTGAGTCAATCAAGATACACCCAGGTTTTGGGTAACTTTAGTTTCCCATCCATTGTTTAGGTAAATTATAAGTGTTCTAACCCACTTGCCCAAAGGTTCATGGACTTCATTAACTCCAATGCCCTGGACCAGCTGGTTAACACACCCACAAGGGGCTCAAACATCCTGGATCTGGTGCTCACCAACATGGGGGACTGCTGCACCACCCCCAGTGTGTGGCCATCCCTGGTGAGATCTGACCACAAATCAGTCTCGCTAAAAGTAAGTATAACACAAGACCCCCCCTTAACAACAACTAGACTATAAAACTTCTCCAAGGCCAATTACAACCTCTTACATGACAGCATAAATAGCTTCAGACCCCCTCCCACAAATGAGGTAACAGACACCTATGGTGGGTTATACACCAATGCTTTATATGAGCAACTGTACAATTGTATTGACTCTGCTGTACCTGATAGAACCAAAGCAAGGTCTTCAAGGAAAAACAGACCTGCTTGGTGGACAACTGCCATCAATAGGTTATACAACAGAAGAAAGAAATTGCTGTCTAAGAGTAGGAAGGAATGGTCTCAAAACTGGAAACACTCCCTCCTCAACTTAAACAAGCAAATAGTCTTCCAAAGCTAACTATGAATCCAGATTAGCTTCCTTAACTAAGGATAACCACAAGGCGTTCTTTAGTTACGTTAAACTCGGTAAGACCAGACAACTACTAAAACAACAAAAAAGGCTAAGGAAGTCCGCACAGTTGTTACATCCATAACCTCAAAGGTAAGGCCCAGATTTGTGCTGAACTCATAGTTAATGGTACAATATTTACAGAATCTGTGGTTATAGCAAATCTGCTGGCTGACAGGGTTGGTGTAAACTTCACTCCCCTGTTCCCACCACATATACCCCAAAGCATTCCTAACACCTGTCCCCCACCTAGTATCTCTGAGGAGCAGGTCTTAAATGCCCTCTCCAAGGCCAAAAACACAGCCTCTATGGGACCAGAGAACATCCCGGTCTGTGCTCTATATGGGTTAAAACAGGAATAAGTATCACCATTGGACACCCTTTCAATCACAGCTTAAGCACTGGCTTCATTCCAATGGAATGGAAAACAGCTACTGTCATCCCTTTGCACTAAGGGGGTGCATCCACAGACCATGGGCACTATAGACCCATTAGCCTGACCAGCCTTATCTACAAGGCCATGGAACAAATCATTATGGACCTTATTAACAGAGATACAGGAAATCTCCAAATGCTTGACCCCATCCAGTTTGGCTTTGTCAAGGGGAGAGCATGCCTGTTAAATGTGATGGACTTCTTCCAGACAGTCACCAAAGCCCTAGATGAGGGAAAATCTGTGCATACGGCCTACCTAAACTTAGCCAAGGCATTTGACAAAATTTCCCACTCAGGCATCATTGATAAACTCACCCATCTGGGAATCAACCCCTATATTGTCAGCTGGGTTGCAAACTGGCTCACTGATAGAACACATAGGGTCAAAATAGGGGACCCCACCTCCTCCAGCAGACCTGTAACCAGTGTTGTTCCACATGGATTGGTTCTGGGACCCCTACTGTTTGGAATCTACTTCTCTGAAGTACAGGCTAAAATTAAAGGACTGTGGCTGACAAAGTTTGCTGATGACTGCAAACTGGGCGAGATCAATAAAACCCCTAGCAATGTCATCATCCTGCAAGAAGGTCTTATGCAGACTAATAACTGGTGCCAAAATCATGGCCTTATACTTAATGCAAAAAAAAATGCATTCTCATCCCCTTTGGTAAGAGTGATGCTCCTGCAATAACAATACCCTGGGAGATCTGGGCACACAGGTCGACAGCAACCTTAGCTTCGATCACCATGTCTCCACAGTGGTAGGAAGGGCATTTTATATTGCTCATCTCATAAGTAAGGGCATCGCCTCCAGAAAAAAAAAGTGGTTATAACCCCAGTGTACTTTTCCCTAATCAGGCCAATAATAGAGTCCAACTGTTCCTTTCTGAACACCTACAACAATTGGAGAAGCCACAAAAGTTCTTTACAAAGAAAATTCAGGGCCTTCAAGATCTGTCTTATGTGGGCTGACTGAAATCATTGCCACTTTACTCTGTGTCATATAAACTGCTCAGCAGGACCTGAGCCTTGCATATAGAGCAAACTCTGACCCAGCTTTAATGGAAATGTTGCACATTCGCAAGTTAAATGGCACATGAATCACTTGCTCAGATGACCCTAACCTGGTATGTCACATCAACAGAACTTGCTGGAGAGACATATTTGCTTCACAGAGATTGCTCCACCATTGGAACAAGCTTCCTATTCATGTTAAACAAAGCCCCTCATTGGCTCTATTTAAGTGTCATTTGGATGACTGGATGGGTAACCGGAAATTCACCCTGGAGGACTTACCTGTGTCCCTCTTGGACAGGGCTAATATGCGCTGATTTTATTGTTTGCTTGAACCAGACACTCTTAGCAACATGGGTTGAACTTGGCTAAGCTTGTAAGGGCCCTGCATCCATTAGCCTAGTAACCGTCTATGATGCTATGAACTACATGGGTATATACATTTAAATAATGAACTGACAAGAGCAAGTTGCTGAACTATGTAGGTATATACAGTTAAATGATGATGAAATGACAAAGGCAGATAACTGAACTACGTAGTATATACATTTAAGTGATGATGGGCTGACTATACTGATTATTGTGGTACACAGAAGCTGCACAGAATTCAGTTTGCAATTGCATTATCTGAGTTTTATCAATTAAGCCTATTGACATGACATATCTGTCAGAGAGTGGTGAAATATTTGTCTGAACTGGATAATGTACCATCATGAATGAATGAATGAATGTGTTTGCTTTCAAATGTCTCCATGGTTGGAACTACAGAAGTGTAATACTGGGTTTAAAGTGCAACCCTGTGGAATTCTAGAGCATAGTGTCAACTTAGTTGAAAAATATAGCTTCAAACCAAGAAATTTAATTCACTGCTCACTGTTACTGGATTAGCTGAAAAATCTAAAGGCGTTCAGCATACTGCATTCATGCATGTTGCTGAGGAATGATCCATAAAGATATTTGACTCTTTTTTTTTTTTTTTCATTTCTCAATGAGGAGAAAGACAACACAGTAATACTTAGTAATAATTCAATACTTACAGTATGGCCCAAAAGGGATTTTCCATTTATTAGACATTGCATAGGCGTTGCGTTCTACAAAAAACATTAAATTAATTTGTTGCTGACTTGTAAAACAGAGGGAAAGGACTGTGAGTTTTGTGAAATGTGTGATTCTGTGCAGACAGAAAATAATGTGTTGTATAAGAAATGATGAAACAAGAGGTAAACTTTTACAAAACTGCACCTGACTTTATCAAACGCTATAGATGTGTACAGAGTAAGGAAAATTACTACTGCACAGCTAAAATGTTAATTACTACTGCACAGCTAAAATATTAACTGATGAAAGAAAAAAATAAGTCTGCATGTGTTGTAAATAATAGTGGGTGTAAAATGAAAGCTATGAGGCAATGTACTGTAACAGAGAAAGTAACCAAGAAGGAGACCGATAGAGCATTGCACTACTGACCTTCGTGTCTATAGTAGATATGGCTATACGTATAGCATGGAACCTTGCCCAGATACTAATGAAGTTTGAAGAATCTAGACAAAAAAGGAGTTTGTGCAAAGAACTGCAACATCAAGGAATATGCATGTTGCTGAAAAGAAAGTGAAAAGCAACTGTTTGTTGGTATATGCTTTAGAAGTGAAAACAATATTGTGAAATCTAGAAATGCTTTAGAAACAGTGATGCAGGCATTTAAAACAGATTGCTTTAAAGTGATAGTAAGCAGTAGTAGAGAGAAATAGGGATTCGGGCAGACAGAGACAGATTAAGAAAACTCGAGAATGTACATTCAGTATACTATAAGGAAAGTAAAAGATCCTTATACTTACATTTGACATTTTTCAAGGATTATAAATATTCCAGAGAGCTTTTGTTCAAGTAATTGAAGGCACTGATGATGCTGTAAACATAATTGATGACCTATTAATGTGGAGTTAAACACAAGTAGAGCATCAAAAGTGACTACTGCACTTGCCAAACAGATGAAGACAGCACGATTTCAAGTTACGTAAAAGCAAATGTAAAATCAGACAGGCCTGAAACTTGTGTGTCATATTGTAATCCAAGAGGTTCAAAAACCTGATCCAGAAAAAAATTGAGCAACAGTGTAAATGTGAAGGTTAGAAGGTAAGAAGACATTGGAGCAGTTTCTAGGAATGATGTAGTACATTGCAACGTTTGCACCTAACATGCCTAAGATATCTATATGTTTAAAATGCTGTTAGAGTAACATGTAGTGTTGAAAATGAACATGATAAAGAGTTTTGAAATCTTAAAAAGACAGCATACCCAGTTACACATAATCCATGGTGCAGAACCGGCACATACATATTCATATATGAAGCCAGGTGAAGCCAGGTGTCTTGTTCATGTGGATTATTATTTCATGCTCCCTAAAATAATCAAAGTAACAGTAACATCAAAAATGTAGGTGTGATTAACGTATATTCTAGTGACACGGCATGACTGAATTTGTTATATCTGACAATAGTCCATGACATACAATTTGGAATTCAGAAGATTTGTGAATGACTGTGAATTCAGACATATAATAGTAAAAACACACTACCCACAATTCAATGCACAAGTGAAACGAGACATATCCAGACAATTAATGATCTACTGAGAAATATCTATTGCAGAAGTAGAAATACTCAACTGCAGGGATTTAATCTCTCAGCAGATTATTTTTTAATGGGCAGAAGGCTGACAAGTAGATTATCTACTTTAGCAACATTGTTTATGCCCGAAAATTAACACAACATAGGGGAAATTATGGCAAATCAGCACAGGTAGAAATACTACTTTGATAGAAACTGCAGAGGAATGCCAGCTTTAAAGGCCAAAAAAAATAAAGAATCCAAAAACCTCAAGGAACAGTACAACCTAAATCTGAAGATGGTAAAGCAGCTGAACGAAGATTTTATGACTTCCTACTGAAATATCTTGACTCAAAATGTCAAGTACCACACAGGAAAAGAACAAATCTTAAAAATTGCTCTTCCCCTTTAAATTTCTTTTTGTGGGGGGTGGGGGCAAGCCTCCCTTCACCCTCCCGGACTTATATATACTGACTACAAGATAACTATAACACTAACAAAATGGAATGGCACCTCAGACTTATATATTCAAGTCCATTCTTTCGGACGTTCAGTCTCTGTATTTTGGGACTCGCGGTTGCAGGTCCTAACATTTCATATGTTTACCAGATCCTACTTAGTTAACTTTTTTTTTTTTTTTTGTAACCCTTGTGATAGTCAAAAGTTACAGAAACCCCTAAAGTTATGTTTCTCAGTGGAGATATAGTACTTCAAGAAATGTCACAAAATAAAGACCAGATGTCCTTTGTAAATAGCCCTGTTAAATTCTGCAGACATGACAGACCGATAAAGTAGATCGCTGCAAGTTTGTTTCCCAACTGAAAAGGATTTTGAGGACTAAAAGTTGCATTATTAAAAGTTTATTTCCAGTTATAAACAGCACATGAAGTGGAATGGGAAGCTTAAAACAATTCAGAGTAAAATAACATACTCTCCACGTATGTCTGCATGTGTATGTATGTGTGAGGGACATTTTTCAAAATGTAACAGTGATCACCAGAAGATAAAAAATGTGGGGGTATAACAGGAAGGCAGAGATAGGAAAATACTGGGCAAAGGCTGACCACGAGGAGAAGATCAAATTAAGGGAAACATTAATACCAGAAACAAATTGGGGTGTCACTGACAGTTATAAGAGAACATACAGTAGATTCCCAATAATCCAAGAACTGTGGAATCAGAGGCAGCAAAAATTAATACATTGTATTAATTATGCAGCCAGTGCAATGGTAGCGTTGTACTGAAAGACTGCAAAAGATTTACAACAGGTACTTAGACACAAGGCTTTCTTTGTAGTGTGCATTGGAGTAAAAAAATAACTGTGTTGACTTAATTAAGAGTTTTGGGCACCACACCTATTATGATGGGAAACCTTTCTTTGGTTAAGACTGTTACCTGTGTAGTATACTGATATGGTGTGTATGCATAGTGTAGAACTGTAGTCATTTCAGAGGAGTACTGTTTGCATGGTAACAAAACAGAAAGACATAAAAAAACACTGCTTTAAAGTCAAGTTACGAAACCAGAATTAGTAAGATTAGGTAACCACAAAAGCTTCTGTCATTGTACTGCCCTGACTCTACTCACCCCAACTTATCATTGCCAGAGAATCACAAGTGATCAGCTGAAAATAGTCGTCTTTACTTTTGCAGATAAAATGCATTAATACAGACTTACAATCAAAAGGACAAAAGCTGACTGCAGTGTGCTGACATAGTCACTGACCACAGTGCCACATGTAACAATGTAATAGCTGAAATGCATTTAAAGTGATGAAGCTATGTCAATTATATTAAATGGAAACCAGACAAAAAACGAAGACCCACAGTATAAGCGTTCCTTCACTCAAAAATCAAAATAATGATAAAATCCAACTAGTCCAATAAGAGAAGGAGCGACCAAGCGACATAAACTTTATGCTAAAGCATAAGAAACGAAAAACTGCAACATATAAAATCAAAAACACTGTGTTTATTCATGAGGTAAGTGCTTTCACAATACTTGCCTCATCAGACCTATAATACACAGAATAACAGTTAGGTCTATATATGTCAATTCAAAAATCAAATGGACCAATCACACACAAGGAACAATCAAGGACATAATCAACTAAAACTACAAACTACAAATCTCTATGAAACAATAAACTCTATAGAATGTATAAAATATTTATTAAATAATAAACAATACTAATGTAATAAAACATATATTAATTTAATTATTAGTTTATTTAGGAACCCTTCTCTTCTTCAATAGGGGCTTAATGCTGGCCCGTTCATTAAGCCCCTTACCTTTGTCAGCTCTAAGTCTAATCATCCAATTATTTTCTTTAAACTCAGTATGATTCCTAATGTCCCCCTGTCTAATAGTTGGTGTTACAACATCAATGGCTCTAAATGTAAAAGTGTGTTCTAAGCCACATTTCTTAACATGCTTAGAAAGGGCACTATGATCAGTTCCTTTACGTATGTGGTAAATATGTTCCCTCATGCGCTCTCTAAGTGATCTGTTCATTTTTCCAACATAAAACGAGGAACAGAGCTCACATTCTGCTAAATAGACAACATTCGTGCTGCCACAGTCAGCATTAATTCTAAATACAAACCTCGTACAAGTATCTGGAGTCATTAATGAACCCACAAAAATTGCACTTGCCACATGGTCATGTCCTACCTATCTCTACCAACTCACTTAAATTAGTACCACTACTGCATAGCAGCCTCTTAAGGTTTTTGGTATTCCTGTAACAAAACTTTGGCACCTCACCAACAATCTCACCAATATGGGAATCAACTTGTAAAATAGGCCAATATAAACTAAAAATATCTCTAAGGGCCTGGTAGTCTCTAGTATAAAATAAAGGTATTTTAACCTGTTTCTTGATTCTACTGATATCAATTGACTCAGGCCTTATATTAGGACCAAAATAAGGGGCTGCTATATTATCCCTAAGTGACTCTAAATCTGACCAACAACTAGAGATCTCATTTTGATTGTAACCTCTCTCTATCAGTCTCTGTATGAGGGAGTCCTTCTCTGACTGAAAGCCTTCAGACATGGGGTTCAATCAACATTTTGAATATTGCCTTGAGCACAAGATTGTTCCTCGTGGACTTCGCATTCTTAATATGCCCACACAAGGTTCGCTGTACCCTGAGTTGTTGGTGAGGTGGCAGCGTTTGAACCTGGAGGTGAGTGCAAAGTACATGTTGTTATTGAATGATTTTTTTGGTCCCGAAGAGGATAAGTTGAGAACAGAACTGAAACAGCAGCAAGAGCGCTTGTTTCAGAGTTTTCCCAGTGAGGTTTTGAGCCCCTTACTGGAGAGTATGCTTGATGGGGTAGCTGTGCTTGAAAGGAAACTGTCTGCACAGAAACAAATTAAAATTCTGAGGGACACCAATGATTTTAATGCTGGACATGTGTTTTTTTGGCCACGGACTAATCAAATTACTCGACCGAGAGACAGTTCTAGGAGTGAGAGAACAGTCAATAACCAGAAGAGTGATGTAGCCCTAAATTTGGCTGCACAGCCTCAGACTAACTGTGAACTCAGTTGGTAAACTACCTAGGAATGGTTCGGTCGTTACTTCGGATGATGTTTTATCAACTGTATCTATTGATTCCGCTGACCCTAAAGTTCCTTTGGGGGAAACAATGACTGTTAATAACTCTGACTCTTCGACTAGAGTGACTATTGTCAGTAATGATAATGTTTCAGGTCGTGAAGAACGGAATTTATTTCCGAATGTAATTGTTGATAATAATGCTGTTAGCAGTAAGAAATCTAATAAAAGGGTTGTTCGCCCCAAGTTACGGAATAATGCTGATCAACAATCTGCTGTTTCCAGTGATCCTTTGACTGGCAACAACCTGGGAGACCTCCCTTTTCCCTTACCCGTTCGCCCAGAGGGTTTTGTGAGAAGAAACAGGTCTATGAGCAGGGGGTGCCAGAAGAGGAAACTGTCTGGGGAACATCAACAGGCCCAAACATTAAAGAAAATATGGGGGAAGATGTGATGTCTTTAGTTGTAAATATTTCAACTCATACACTAAGCTCATCTGAGCTGAATTTGTTGTTAAGGGCCTTACTTTTATTCCTTCCACGAATAGTAAATTGACGGATACTGTGTTAGATTTGAAAATGTTCTGCTGAAGTGTAATGTTAAAATTTCTGTATGGCAATTCTAAGTTGGAAGATTCTAACAGTAATGTTAATTCTTCTGGGTTCTGTTTTAAAATGTTAAGTACATATATTCCTATCAATCATCCGTTGATAGAAGCATACATGAAACTGACAGAGGATAAATTATTTTTATATTATGAAGGATGTTTGGGTAAACACAGAGATGGTTTAAGATATAATCTAACTTTTAGTGAAAGGAAAGCACTAGAAGAGATTAGAGCTAATTCTAGTATTATTGTAAGACCTGCAGACAAATGTGGTTCAGTTGTTGTTATGGATTATTCACAGTATGGTGCTATCATGATAGCAATGTTGAATGATCACAAATTTTACCAGGAAATCAATGTAGATAACGTCTGTGTTGTGATCAGACTTATTCGGACATCAGTTGTTGAGGCTTTCCAATTGGGGTTGATTTCTGAAGAGACTTTTAGGTTCTTTAATGTCTCTGATCCATTAATTCCCATGATACAAGGACATCCGAAAATTCATAAAAATTTGGAGGATCCACCGATGCGTCCGATAGTTTCAGGTGGTGGGTGGAGCACAGAACCATTGTCGATTTTTATTGAGAAACATCTGAGACCTGTTATTAGTATGAACAAAGTTGTACTTCAAAACTCCAAACAGTTTTTATTGGACCTGTATGAATGTATTAATTCTATGGGAGACTTGGAGGATATAGTGTTTGTTACCATGGACGTTCAGTCCCTCTTCACTATGATACCGAATGATCTAGGCATTGGTTACATACATGAGTATTTGGAGGCACACAGCAGTTATGATATGAATCTCATAGATGTGCTTTGTTTTTTCTTAGAAATAATTTTAGAGAACAACATTTTTACATTCCATGAAAGGCTCTATATCCAGAAACATGGCGTAGCTATGGGCACTTTGTGTGCCAATAGCTACGCCAACATGTTTCTGGCTCATTGGGAGAATGTGGTGCTGTTTAAAATGCAAGAGTTTATAACCAATGTTCTTTTCTATCGGCGATTTGTTGATGATTTGTTTTTTCTGTGGAGAGGTAGCATTCAAGATTTGAATTTATTTTATGAAAATATGAATGATCTTTGTGAGTATTTGAAGTTTACAATGTCTTTTTCTGAGACAAGGATTGAATATTTGGAATTGTTCATAGAGAAGCTCCCAGGACCTATTATTAATACTGGGGTGTTCCGGAAAACATGTTTTAGGAACACATTGTTGCACAGGACCAGCATGCATCCAAATTATGTTTTTCGGAATCTTATTCGTGGTCAGGGCATTAGAGCCTCTAGATTGAACCCCATGTCTGAAGGCTTTCAGTCAGAGAAGGACTCCCTCATACAGAGACTGATAGAGAGAGGTTACAATCAAAATGAGATCTCTAGTTGTTGGTCAGATTTAGAGTCACTTAGGGATAATGTAGCAGCCCCTTATTTTGGTCCTAATGTAAGGCCTGAGTCAATTGATATCGGTAGAATCAAGAAACAGGTTAAAATACCTTTATTTTATACTAGAGACTACCAGGCCCTTAGAGATATTTTTAGTTTATATTGGCCTATTTTACAAGTTGATTCTCATATTGGTGAGATTGTTGGTGAGGTGCGAAAGTTTTGTTACAGGAATACCAAAAACCTTAAGAGGCTGTTATGCAGTAGTGGTACTAATTTAAGTGAGTTGGTAGAGATAATTAGGACACGACCATGTGGCAAGTGCAATTTTTGTGGGTTCATTAATGACTCTGATTTTTTTGAACATCCAGATACTTGTAGGAGGTTTGTATTTAGAATTAATGCTGACTGTGGCAGCACGAATGTTGTCTATTTAGCAGAATGTGAGCTCTGTTCCTCATTTTATGTTGGAAAAATGAACAGATCACTTAGAGAGCGCATGAGGGAACATATTTACCAGATACGTAAAGGAACTGATCATAGTGCCCTTTCTAAGCATGTTAAGAAATGTGGCTTAGAACACACTTTTACATTTAGAGCCATTGATGTTGTAATACCAACTATTAGACAGGGGGACATTAGGAATCATACTGAGTTTAAAGAAAATAATTGGATGATTAGACTTAGAGCTGACAAAGGTAAGGGGCTTAATGAACGGGCCAGCATTAAGCCCCTATTGAAGAAGAGAAGGGTTCCTAAATAAACTAATAATTAAATTAATATATGTTTTATTACATTAGTATTGTTTATTATTTAATAAATATTTTATACATTCTATAGAGTTTATTGTTTCATAGAGATTTGTAGTTTGTAGTTTTAGTTGATTATGTCCTTGATTGTTCCTTGTGTGTGATTGGTCCATTTGATTTTTGAATTGACATATATAGACCTAACTGTTATTCTGTGTATTATAGGTCTGATGAAGCAAGTATTGTGAAAGCGCTTACCTCGTGAATAAACACAGTGTTTTTGATTTTATATGTTGCAGTTTTTCGTTTCTTACGCTATGTCAATTATAGTTGAAGAAATTAAGGTGCACTTCTTAGAATTCATGTAATCCCTTTGTTAATGCCATATATTCTTTTAAGCACATTGATCATTTTAATAAAAAAAAAAACGGAAAGTAGGCAATTATAAGCAAATTAAGATGCAAAAATTCATCCATGATTTTACAACTAAAGTTGTAAACAAAATACCAGTAGTAATTGTTAAGTGTTGAAGTTAAATACCTCAAATTAGTAATACAAGAACAGTGGACCCTAAACTATGATGTTGCCTTCAGTACAGGAACTGTTTATGATAAAAAAAAATATGATTATTATAATGGCCAATTAGCAACAGCATACTTGTTTGCAGAACAGTAAAATGTCTCTCTTAATACAGCATAGTATGACAATCATCTAAAATTACAAACAGAGAATATGTACTTAAATAATAGCAAATGTTTTATGGACACACTGAGAATGATTTTTTTTTGTTAATGTCCAGACATCTCACAGGCAAATAAATCAGAACAGCAAGACCATTTTAAGGGAAGTTCCTCAGGCCAATAAGACACTTTCACTTGAAAAAAAGACACACCATGCACACTAAGGCTGATGCACAGGCCCTAAAACTCCTATACCTCCAAAAAAGCAAAGCCAGTACCAATGAAGCATATATAAACTCCTTTTTTTTTGTGGCAACACTAAAAAAATTAGACCGGTTTTGGCAACCTCTCCTTCTTCAGTGATAAAATCCATAGCATAAGTCCAAATACTTATACCATGATTAATCATCATTAATTATTCAGGCATCATTTAAAGCAACAACCACTTTTCTCAGAACTAGTAGTCATACATATCTATTACATATGGTCAGTTAGCCCCGGGGAAAACAAACCCCCAAGTTTAATGATCCAACTCCTGTCCTTTTTATTCAGAATAGCATGCCATCCTAATTTACTCATCCGGTCCCCCCAAACTTTTTCAATAACCATAAAATGAAACTTAGCATTATTATGTTTCAATGTATGTTGATACAAAGCATTGAAATACATTTGGTACGAATATCACTAAGATGTTCCGATATATGAACAAGCATAGATCTCGAAGTCTGCCCAACATAAAAGGCAGCACATGAACATGTCACTAAATATACCAGCCAATATGACCCACAATTTGCAAAAAATCTCATATCATAAACCTTACTAGTATTCTTACTAGAAAACTGTTTGTTTTTTAGCATGTGTTTGCACGATGAACACTGCCCACAAGGGTATGATCCAAAACCTTTGTCACCAGTTAAAGTGCCTTGATGTTCATTATTTTGATTCCTATTGCCCCATTTATAGTGGTTGAAATGGGAGCCTAACATACGAGCTTTCTATATGAAATTGGCATCTCAGCATAAGTAAACTGGACAATTGATCATTGGCTAACAAAATAATCCAATTTTTATTTATGACCTCCCTAATAATATTGATGTTCCTGCCATATGTAATGACAAACCTAATAATATTCTCATCATCATGTTTCTTATCATGATACTTAAGTGTGTCCAACCTGTTTTCACCTGCTGCCCATCTTTTGGCTGACCTGATATTATGAGGTTGGTACCCCCTAAGCAAAAACCTTTCCGTAAGGTCATCCTCAAAATGTCGATAGACATCTGGAGAAGAACACATTTTTTTAACCCTTAAGAATTGAGACTTAGGTATATTTTCTATGATAAGGCGGGGATGTACACTAGTAGCAAATAAATTATTATACTGTGGATATTTGCAATATATTTTGGATGCCAAAGTATTGTCACTATTTCTTGTGACCATCACATCCAAAAAATTAATCTGTTGTATATCCACATTCAGGGAAAATTCTATTTCCCATTTATTTTCATTCAAATATTGAACAAACTCTAACAAATATTCCTGCCCATCATGCCACACTAACCAACAGTCATCAAGAAATCTTCTCCAGATTTCTATCTCTGACAAATATATATTATGTAAATTATCATATATAAGCAGGTCCTCTAAACAGGCCATAAACAAATCGGCATATATGGGGGCAAAAGATGCCCCCATTGCAGTTCCCTGAACCTGCCAAAAGCAAACAATTTACAATATTTTCAGAAACACAGTTATGATGTGCATGTGGCATAGTTGGTGCTGTTTTACTTTACGCTGTTCTGAAATGGATAAACTAACTGAAGAATATTCATATTACTTGTCACTGCAAGTATATCAGCAAAATGTATTTTCCGTTAGTCCCACTGATACCCTGTCCCCATATTGAACTCAATAGCTTGGTGCTAAGAAGATCATCAGCTCCTCTTACATATAACATTAATGGAAAATATGGTTTGCAGACATGGCTGATCAGGGATATGTATCCAGAGGTATGGATTCTTCCATTTTAGTAGTAAAAGAATTCACATATACCAGTCATTGTCCGAAAAGAATTTGCATAGTAATAAGGTATTATAAAATAATGTAGTATATGTAGGGGATAGCAGAACTGGATAAAAACGAAATCCTGATGCAAAATACAACACAACATATATTGTTTAGACATTTGAATGTTATGTTAGTGTGTTGTCGAATGCATAGCCTTAAAAGAACAGATAATTGCAAAAGGGATCCAATGGCAGAGCATTAATGAGAAACTGGCATCTCCCAACCCCAGGCTGCAGGTAGGGATGATTCTGTCAAAAGAAAATCATGTTAATCATCGCCACTGTGTACATGATACATGGTCCAAAAACCTGCCTGGGCATCACCTGCAGACATTGTCAGGAAGGTTCATAGTTTATAGCCTGAGAAGCACAACTGTTGTACAATATAAGATTCAGTATGATACTCTGAATTCATTTTGTCAAGTCACTGAAAGAGGAAGAGTACTCCCAAAGTAACATAATCTGTGATACTCCACGAGTGAAGTAGGTTCCATTTTACTTCAGAGGGAGCAGCATGCCCTGGCCTGCATTTCCACATAATAAGGTTTTCCTGCTCAGATAGCTTTTAGTTAACAAAGGATGCATTAAAAAGAATTTGGTGAATCACTTTTCATTCAAGGACATACCAGTAAACTGTAAGAAATCCTTAATGATTCCCTTTTGTGCCAAACTGTAGGTCCTACAAATGATCTTTTTATACACTGCACATGTGACTGAGACCATGTCTCCTGGAACTCCTTAACTCTGCTAAGTAATGGTGTTATCAAAAAGCAGAAGCACCAGAAAAAAGTGAGTGAATCCTTGTGCCAGATGTGACGTGACCAATGCCATATCACTTTGTACCACTACAATAACTCTGCTGAGCATTGATGCACTCTGAAAGTATAAGTAGTGAAGTTCTGATGAGTCATGTCAATCAAGGAGATAAAGGACAAACGTGGCCATCTTAATGTCTGTTAGAGACATTTTGTGGCTCTGATGAATAATGGAAGAGTCTGTGAATAAAGAGCAAATGCTTCAGTGAGTAACAGCAGTAGCAGTAGCTAAAAATGTGACTTCAGCTACAGAACCTGCATGAACTCATAAGTCATAAGTCAGTTACAGGTCTGATTTCTGTCTAATTCTGTCTATTCTGTCTACTATACTAGATGTATATATACATGTGTATGTATGTATATATATATATATATATATATATATATATATATATATATATGTGTGTGTGTGTGTGTGTGTGAATATGAAATTATGTTTCTTTTAATCATCAATGAACATTGATCAACAGAAAGCACAGAAAAAAATAGTGTGGACTACTATCACCTAAATTAAAAAAAAAAAATCTAAACCATGTGGTCATAAATGCAAACCAATGTGCTTCATTTGTGATCCCCAAGAACTGCTAACTGTGCTTTTACATGAGTGTCTCCACTCCACCCCCCATGCCCCATAAATTAAATATAAAAACTCCAAGGCATCACAACTGTAGAGAAGAGGAAAATTCCTGAAATGTATTACAGTTGAACTGATGAAGTTTGACTACAATATACTTCAACCACTTTCACCAGCAATATAAATTACCAAAAATACTGGCACTTGTAATGCAACCAAACCAATTGCACCCACACACACACACACACACACACACACACACACACACACACACACACACACACACACACACACACACACATATTGTATAACATGATGGTTCCAATAGTACAGTACCTGGGAAAGACAGAAAACAAGAAAACAGGTATTAGTCAAGGACTTCAGGAAGTCAGTGCTTGTGGTAGGAAAATAAACAATATTATAGGTATACTGAGGGTTAGCGGGGAAAGTAAGCAATGGCCCTTTTAGTTAAAGATACTTGTAGGTAAGGTAAATTAATTTTAGAAATTTACCTGCACCTTTGTAAGGCAGGGTCAAAAGCAAGGTGATAGAAGATATTGGATCCAAGGTTCAGTAGACTACGACCCTTATGCAAGTGAAAGACAGATGATCCAAGGCCAGAATATACAGATCTGAGATGAGAGCTTACATGGAGATGCTGAAAAAGCCAGTAGAAGTTCTATTAAAAGGAACCTTGACTATTTGGAACAAATGACTGTTGGCAAAAGACTTTATTTTTTGATGAACCAATGCCAAGAGTGTATTTTAGGAATAGCAGCTCCTGTCTTATTTGTTGGCATAGTTCTGGTGATTGATATTGGAACAGCTAAATGATTGAATTGCTTGCTTTATTTCATTTATTGCTGCCCTATCCAGTTTCATTTTGTGGAGCAACCCAATTCATTTTTATTTGAATAATAAAACTACAGAATTTGTAAGACTGTGAACAAACAGTCTGCTGTCTAAAAATACCACATCAGCTGGAGAATGCGAGCAATAAATCTGGTGTTTTGATTGTAATTGTCACTGCTAAGTGCAGTAAAGATAATTCTTCATAATAAGAAAATAACTTTCTTTCTTCACTTACTTCCATCTTGTGCTATTGCTTTAGTGAGGTTCCTGGACCTGTTTAAGTCTAGAGGTATGTTGGTCCTAAATGAGTTATTTCAAGTGGAGAAGCCCATAGCCTACATGATGATAGCAGAGAAGCAGCTACTACAAATGATAGCTACATTTGCGAAGGCAATAGCAGCAATACCTAAACCGATGGTTCAACCAAGGATTGCTCCTTCACTAAAACCTCATCCTCTAACCAAGGAGGAAGATATCAAAGCCTAACTAGTCAAGTTTGAAAGGATATCCAGTCAGACTGGGACTAGGCTAGCAGGGATTGAATATTGGTAGCTCAACACATAAGGGAACCCCCTCCATGCTTTCACGGACATGCCGAGTTCCAGCTGTGGTAGTTTTGACTTGGGCAAAAAAAAAATCTAATTAGCAAGGACAGAAGTTAGTTCCAAGACTCAAGCCCTCAACTACATGATTGGACTTATTCCAGGAACAAAATGATAAAGAATGCAATTGTTTGAGTTAAAACATATTGTAAAATTGTGCTTAGATCTGGGAGGTCTTAATAGCAAAGAAACAATAATGGAAATTATCAATATAGACAATGCTACCAGCAATCATTAACACATGGGTCTGTCAAATGATCTACAAGATGTCAAAAATATTATGTTTATTGAATAATTTTTTGTTAAGAGCTTTTGTTTCAAGAAATATCTGTTGAAGTGGCTGATAAAACTGTGTATAGAACAATAAGAGGTATGTTTTCTATTTAATGTTTCAAGTGTGGCAAATGTAGCATACTGCTAAATATTGCAGTGGAAAAAATAAGAAAGAAGTACCTGTTCAGGAAACTAAGGAACATGAAGAAAGTGTGGGAGCCACAAAATGCAATTAAATTATGACCAGACTGATCAAGGCTACATTTTGCTATTGTGCCATGGCCAAATTCAAGAAGTGTCTTATAAAGGTAGCTGGGCAAGACTGACAGGAGCTGCTAGACTCCAGCAACATGACTGGGCTGGTGGAGGAACAATAAATTTTAAGGAAGACAGACAGCCTCATCAAAAAAATCTGTTGAAGTCTACATTCATGGGATTTAGATGACACTTATCTAGTCATCCAAGTAGAAACACAAACCAATTTTGAGAAGACCCTTCATTGGGTGACTGCATTACCTTATGTCACCTTTGAGCTAATTATTGGGAAGAATTTCCTACACTTAAGGAGCTTTGGAAACAGTTGCAAGATATAAATACAAGACAGTTTGACAAAAATCCAGTTGAGGAGATGAAACCAAAACAATTCGTCAACAAACAGACATAGCTATACCTGCTAGGCTAGGGATATATAGAACCAAGGGTTCTGAGAAACCCACGGTAAAAGTGGAATGTCCTGGAAAGGCCAAGGTATGGGTTAAGTTTGTCATGAGAGGGAGAAGACACTGGCTCTTGTACTACAATTCCTACAGAGACAACCAGAAGGAAAGGACGGTATGTACCCAATGATGATGTCAGCTTACAGGAAGCTAGGACTAGGGCAAAAGACCACCAGACAGAATAGGAGAATAAGCTCAAAAAAGGAATGTGACTTCAGGTCTAGGGATCACAGAAACAATTATTTGAAGAATCGGTGTGAGTTACCCTTGCTTGCAGAAGAGTGGAATACAGAGACCTTCATTACTGGGAGATGGGGCAAGCCCTCTACCTCTTGAGTTACAAAAGACGAATGTGATCCCAGTCTGTCTGACCTTCAGATGGGTTAACTAAGCTTCAAGAAGTTCAACCGGGAGGATAAAATACTGAGTCATTCTAGAGATAACATATTATAGGCAGCAGTGAAGATTCCTCCCTTAGTGTCTTTCCCAACCAATCCCTATTTTGAGCTACAAAATGACCTAATATGGCAGTTATTAGTGTCTATGTCTTTTTTGGGCATTGTCATGAAAAAGTCCTTAGTCATGTGTTAGGGGGATATGTGGGCACAATTAAAACTAAAATGAGGGTCCTAGCTACATTTCATTAACCAGTCATCCTGAAGGAAGTTGGGAATTACTGTGCCAGCTGTCCAGAATGCTAAAAAACAGGCCCCAACCCAAGCTTCAGGAAACCCCTGATTCCAATGCCCTTAACTGAAATTCCTTTTGAGAAAATTGTTATGGATATTGTGGAGCCATTACTTGAGTCCAGAAAAGGATATCAATATCTTTGCAGAGTTGGGAGTATAACACAAGATTTCCTGAAGCTATTCCCCTCAGTACAGCTAATTCTAAAGTCAAGGTGAAAGAAATAGTGTTAATATTTCGCATGTATGATCACAAAGGAAGTCCTGACAAATCAAAGTATGCCAGTGAAGTCTAAAATCATACCACAGCCCTGTAAAAGTTTTAAGATAAAACTGTTGGGAACATCCATATATTATCTCCAGACTGACAGGCTGGTTGAAAGTTTTAATTGAACCCAAAAGCCAAGTTGAAAAAAGTAATAGAAAATATGTGAGGAACTTGGACCAACTTTCCATATTCAAGGTTTTCAGTCTGGGAGGAGGCCCATAGCTGTCAATCAATCAGGCACAAATCTCAACAGAGTCAGGGATACATCCAAAAATAATCAGAAACAAACTGCGACATATTTAAAATATTAATACTATTAACCTGAGATGTTGAGACATCAAAAGTCTTTGAATTAATACACATTTTCTGAAGTAAAATAAGTCAATTACTCCAGTAATTATCATTATTTATTAAGCGTTATTCACTACCTTTTCTCCAAAAGTCACCAGTTTTAGGAGGGGTTAAGAGTGACAGAGCTAAAATTTTAATCAAAATCAGCGACATCCATGAAAATCAGGGATTTTTGAGAGGTATGTTTAGCCCTTTTAAACTGTTGCAAGCTAGATGCCATAGACAGCTATCTGATATAGTCAAAGAGACATGCGAAAAGGAGGAGACCGCTTTTATAAGTACATCATGAATTATACATACCTACTAAACAGAATAAAAGTGATAATGTCAATTGTGCAAGACAAAGAGCATAAATTAACTAACAATGAATCTACAGTAGCAAATGCATAAAACAAGGAGTTTCAAGTAGTTGTGGTCTGACAGCTGAAATAAATTCCTGGCCAGGTGACAGAGACTCTTATTAATGTCATACTATAAAATTAAACAAGAAGGGAAGAGAAGTACAGAACAGATTTATCATATACAAGTTTTATGACCCTGGAGAGAGATGCAGGTTTGTGTTGTGAGCTTAATATCAGGGTTTCGAGCTCAAGAAAAGGAAAAAAAATGAGAGTAGACTGCCAAAGGCAGTAATTGATGACACCCTTTCAAACCCTACAAGCAGCAAATACAGGAATTTTCCTTAAGGGACAAAGATATCTTTTCTTAGTTGTTTGGGAAGAAAATATTCTTCAAAACACCAAACAACGGAAACATTAATTCTGGGGAAAAGTTAATCTAAGTCTATGTCAAATACCCAAAGCCTAGAAATAGGTAGTCTGAGAAGAAATAAAAAAATGTTAAAGCGTAGAGTAGTCGAGAATTTCAACATCATTTGAAATAGTCCTAAAATACTCGTTCCAAAACCAGATGCTACTGTTCTCTTTTGGGATCACTTCATCAGACTTAATAGTGTCTCCAAATTTGACAACTACACAAAGCCCCAGATAGATGAGGCGACAGAGCAGCTAGAAAAGGCTAGGTTTTCATCTGCCCTGCACCTCATGAAGGAATGTTGGGAAATACGCTTAACTGATGGGACTAAGGAGAAAAGTAACAGTCTTATTGATTTACTGTCCTTCCATTCAGCCCCAAAGGGAGACCAGACATGTATCAAAGGTTAATAGACCATGTTTTGGGAGTCCAGCATTCCTATTTAGCAGCCTACTCAGAAGACTGGGATTCACATCTCCCCAAAGTTCGACCCATTTTTAGATTCCCTAAGGCAGACTGTGCTCACTGTTAATGCTCCAAAGCATACCTTTCAACTGTCCCTGATTTTCAGGGACGTCCCTGATTTTGACTCAAATTTTAGCTTTGTCCCTCTTAATCCCTCCTAAACTAGTGACTTTTGAAGGAAAGGTGTTGAATTACACTTAAGGAATAATGACAATAATTAAGAATTATAAACTTGTTTTACTTCGGAAAATATGCATTAATTCATATGCTCTGATTCTGTTAATGTTTCAAGTTAATAGCACTAATATTTAAAAAGTGTCCCTGATTGTCCCTGATTTTTTTCTTGACCTGTCCCTGATTCTGTTGAAATTTGTCCCCGATTGGTTGAGAGGTCTGCTCCAAAGTGTAAAGCAAAGCTGACTGAGTTGTGATATCATTACTATGTAATTGGTAGGTAGTGAGTAAATCCATCTAAAAAGGAAGAGGAATCTTTAAATGAGTAATTAGTCGTCATCCCCCCCCCCCCCACAAAAAAAAGTAAGTGAAAGCCTCTTGAGTCCCACTAGTTGTTATAAGAAGCTCCTTCACCAGTTTTCCTCTGTGGCATGTCCCCTTATAGATCTCACCAAGAGAAAGCAAACTTGAATAGATCAGGTTGACATTAGAAATAGAGGAGGCTTTTCAAAAGGTTAAATAAATGTCTATGCTCTGAGTCAGTTCTACGGTCCCTTGACTTCTCCAAATAATTGATCTTTTATACAGATGCTTCAGATATTAGGCTAGAGAAAGTTTTAACCCTACAAGTGAGAAACAAAGAATACCCAATCTGATGTTTAAGCAGAACGTTGAAAAAGGCAGAGACCAGATACCCCCACAAAAGAGACAGTGTCTGGGTACTAAACGGGCATTGGATGAACAGGTCTTTGCACTATTACTTACTGAGTATAGACTTTACACCAGACACAGATCATGTTCTGCTCTAGATGCTACACCAGCAAAAAGAAGGGAAGAGTTAGGTGGGCCATGGCATTGCAGCCATTGAGTTTCCAGATCCAAAACTGTCCTAATTGTTCACACTACAACGCAGACAGTCTGTTGAGGACTCCTAGATGTTCCATGTGGCTTGAAGCTGTTTGTTTCAAGCTAGGAAGGGCCATTTGTGATATAGTGTTATACTTCCACTGGTACTGTGCCTGGCAAAGACAGAAAACAGGCATAAGTCAAGTTTTGCAAAAGCCAGTGCTGAATAATAAAGTGGATGTAAGATCTGTTGGGGAAAGTTAAAGATGGTCTACATATGCTGCAGGTTAGTGAGGAAAATAGAGATTGCCCCTTAAAAGATACCTGCAGGAAATGTAAATTGCTTTCAGATTTACAGTAATTTATATGGCAGAGTTAACAGCAAGATGATACATGTCACTGGAACATGGACCTAGAGGAATCTGAAAAATGTTGCTGTGAAGGATTGATAAAACAAGGCCAGAAACTTTATCTTAGAGATGGCAGTCTGCATGGAGGGGCTATAAAAGCAAGTAAATGCCCTGGTAAAGGAGGTATTGACTGTTTGGAACTAATGATTGTTAGCAAAAGACTATTTTTTGCTAAATCAGTACCGAGAGGTGTGTTTAGGACTACCAACACTTGTATTGTTTGCCTGTCAGCACCTTTTCAGAGTATTGCCATTTCACTGCCTAAAAGACTGAATTATATACTTTATTTCACCTGTTGCTGCCTATCTAGTTTCATTTTGCTGTGAACTTTGCAACTTAATTTACTTTAAATAGGGTAGGTAATTTAACTCAGGGGAGGGTATTCTTTTTGTATATGAGTGTTGGCAAATGTCTGTGCTCTTTCTTGTGTGTATTGGCAATAGTATCATATTTGTTAGTTATGTTTACTCCTCTACTTGTATGTGTTGTTTCACTTTCCATTGTAATCTCAAGAACTGAGCTGATCCATGAAGTTTTGTTTAGGCTACATGTGTAGTTCTAAATGACAATAATGTTTACTTTGACTTTCAATTCTTGTTTAAGTAAATAATAAAACTACTGATTTTTTAAGCTGTGAACTGTCTGGTGGCTAAAATATCCGGTAGGTTTTGGATATGTGTGTGACTGACTGATTGTATGAGAGGAGCTGCATGTATTTGGGCATGTGTGAGTGTGTGTCTGCCTGGAAGATAATGGTAGGGGAGTAAGGGGGTAATTAGGCAGGTGCATGTGTGTGCACATGTATGCATATGTGTGTGCACATGTATGCATATGTGTGTGTGCGTGTGTGCGTGTGTGTGTGTGTGTGTGTGTGTGTGTGTGTGTGTGTGTGTGTGTGTGTGTGTGTGTGTGTGTGTGTGTAAGTATGAATGAATGAGTGTGAGTGTGAAGGCTGGGAGGGAGCTGTTTTGTTTCTGTGTGTGTATATGTGTGGACATGTGAAGTCCTTTGTGCCATGACTAGACACCAGGAACTGAGTTTTAAAATAAACAAATGTTACAAAAAACTTGTGGAGGGGAATAGGGATGTGAACCACACATTTTTTAACACAAGACACCATTGCATTTGCTCACCACACTAACTACTGATTTAGTTCAGCAGTTTTTTTTTCCCCCCAATATATATTGATGATCTCTGGCACTATGCAATGTGTGCAATGTGTTGACATATGTGAGGGAGAGGGACAGGAAACACTTGGTATACCTATCAGCCTTGTAACAATAACAGTGTTTGCCCCAGCATGCATTTACTAAGGAATATGAAATGTGAAACTTGAATGCCTGGCTTTAAAGACTGACTGATATAATTCTTGAATTACCTGGGCAGGGGTAAAGGAAACATCATAGACATTCAGACAATAGAGACAGGTATGGGTAAGTGGTGTATGTGTGTGTGTGTGTGTGTGTGTGTGTGTGTGTGTGTGTGTGTGTGTGTGTGTGTGTGTGTGTGTGTGTGTGTGTGTTTGTGTGCGTGTGTGTGTTTGTTTCAATGTCTGATTTTGTGTATGGGAGAGTGACTGTGGGAGAAGGACTGCCTGTGCTAAAAAGATGCAGTCACCATTGCTGACTACAGCAGGAAGCGGTGATCTTCAATTTGTGGTAGTTAACTGTGATTTATAGACATACAAATTGGCTGGCAATGAGGTTTCACTTCATTCTGGCTATTGTGTCTATGAATCACAACACCCCACACATCAGAAACAGGGCTTTTTTCTAATGAATCGTACATCCAACAGTTGGGTTCTTTATAAATTCTCACATACATTTTTAATTAAAATAAAAAGACAAAAGGGCACGTTCCATATTTATTAACAAACAGATACAAATTTCTTTAAAGAAAATCATGATAGCAGGCTATTGTGAATAGAAGTATTATTTATCATGTGGTTATTTACTGAAAGTCTTAGAAGATACCGGAGGGACAATTATATAAAAAGCACATTTAGTATTTCAAGTGGAACAAAAACAAATCCAAGTGGAACACTTTGGCTACTCAAAGTTATATACAACAATTAATTTCAGCACCTTTCTGGTCTCTCACAGCTTTCAAACCAGCAGGCTATAAATGCAGGCCTCAACCAGTTTTTATTTTCAGCTGTGCAACAAAGTTACATTACCAGATATAACTCCACGTTTTTCATGAATAGGCTGGCATCTCCACACCGCCAGGATCTTTCTCTTTGCTGCTCCTCAGATGGGGAAATTGATTTCATGATAACCACCCTTACTTGGCAATCAGTGCCTTGTTTATTACTCAAGTAATACAAAATATAGCCCAGCCACCTGTTGGTTAGACCTTTCCCATATTACACATTGCAACATATATTTTAATGATGTACTACCCATTTCCAGACCCACCATATGTTACAGCATGCCCTATATTTTGTCTGTAAATAAATAAGAAAAGAAAAGAAAAAAATATATATTTTAAGGAAAAAATATGAATGTATTTAAGATAAAAGCATTTGCAAGACAGTTTAATAGAAAAAGTGCATTTTCTAATAAGTGTTTTAATTAAAATGAACTTTTAGATTGTTTTAAACTTCCAAAGAAGGAAAGTCAGTCACATATTTCATACATGGTGTTTTGAAATGTGGCTATATTTTTCAGTAAAAAAGAAAAAAATAAAATCTCCCTAAAAGAAAATTTGCATAAGTGAAATATAAGATTATCGGGTATATAATATTGATGATATAATGTGCATGTGTAGGCTACCAGCTGTGGTCACAGAAGAATAAGACTCCAATTGTGGCAAAGAAGCCATAAGATCTGTTAGCTGTCCAGACACTGGAGAAGCCAGAAGCTGTCTGAGGAAAGTGAGAGAGAGAGTGGCCAATGCCAGCTCACCCATCCTACGAGTAGGGAGAGTGCAAGATACAGTACCTGCATCAGCACACACCATTATGGAAACAGAAACATGTTGGTCAACCAAGGTGAACTTGCAAAGGTCAAAGAACAGCAGTGTGGGACTTTCAAATATCAGACTGCCAAATGGGACTGATAGGAATAGAGAAACAAATACCCACTCCTATGCCTGCTTGTATAATGGCTCCTCCTATGGATGTCTTTCACTGCCTGAACCAATTATCAACAAGGACATAGGAGATGTCCATACACTGGTGTTAAATAAAATTAAGAATTCAATACACAGGAGGTTTAGATTCAAAAGTTTACTAGTGTACACCAGGAGGCAAAAAACGTACAAGTACAGAATTTTGTCTGACATGAAACAGGAAGCACACAATTTTATATAGGTTTAACGTTTGAGCTATGCCCACCTTACTGACGTGATATGTCACAGGGCATCTACATCACTTTAGCTTACAATTCTACATTCATTAAGTCTGCTGATGCTGTACAAATAAAAAAAACCTTTCCTTTAGATACAATACGGCCTTGCTATCCAGCTGGTCAGTCATAATGTCTTTCTGTAAAGTTACTTATTCAAGGTTTCATATCAGTTTGAATACAATAGCAGCTTCAGTCTTTTAATGCATGTCTTCGTTCTGTTACACTTTCTCACACAGCTGCTTGCTATCTAAGTAACACATATACAAGGCCAGATCATTCCAACAGGAAAGAGCAGAAGATTTCAGTATTTCACACATTTAATTTCCTGACCCAGCAGATAATCACTTGTGAAAAGCATAAACATTAAAACTTGCTAAGCTAGGATTCTGCCAGGGTCAGACATCAGCCTTGCTTCAAGCCACACTGCAGTTTCAAAACTACTTCACATTTAAACATGAATTCTTACTGTTATATGATTAATAGAATAAAATGCATTACATACTACTTTGCTTTTAAACTAGCATTTCTCATGTATTCAAATACACATTTTTCTAACATTTTCCCCCCTATTAATACTTTTTATTCTATTTCGAAGTATGCATAGTGTCATTTCGTCTCCTAGCCTTTTCCACTCAGGATTTTCAGCTAGGTGAGTCATTCAATCTATACTTCAGAGAAAGCATCATCTGAGATCAATCTTTCAATTTCAATATCTTGGTAGAAAGTTTCAGTAACAGATACATCAACAAAATCTTTGATTAATCTTTTCATGCAGGGAATTCCACAGCATACACATGCTCCTATTTGGAGTATACCCACACAAATGGCAATCAGAATATTCATTAGGATGGAACCCCACCCCCCAAATAGATTCTGGAAAAAGTCCGTCAGTGGGTTTGGGCCTGGTTCAGTCATGGCTGATACTTGCTGAATTACCTCTAGGTGGTTATTTATCTCATGACGATTGTCAGGAATAAAAGCACAGCATTCTTCCTTGATAAGCGTGCACGTACCACCTCTCGCCACTAGGGTGAAGTCAAGAGCCATCCGATTTTGTAGCACAACAGTTCTCATTGCATTCAGTTCATCAGTCACCAATTCTAGGGTGGAAAAAGTTGCATTACTCATTACTTCGAGAAGTTTCGACAACTTCCTCAGCTCCAAGATCGATTTGACTGCTCCATAGGCTGGGAGTATTCCTGCCCAGGATATAACACTGTCACTGAAGTCCATATGAGTCAATTCGCTTTTGTCTTTTACTGAATTATGGTCTTTCCAACCAGCTTCGATCTTCCCAACTGGATTCGCAGGTTTCTTAACTGGACCTTCTGATTTTCGAGCTGTTTCTCTTACGTTTCATATCTTACCCAAAGGTAATTCTGCAGTATGCCTTATTGCCGGAACCAAGTAACCCAAAAAACAACTGCCGGACCAATTCTCAGTTAACCATTTATATGCCTTTTTCCCACAATTAAAATAACAGTTTTCTACTTTAGTACTAATATGCATCAGCCCTGCATGAAACATTTTCTGATCTATAACTGACAATTGTTTAAACAAAACTGGATTTTTTTGAATGTCACTCATAGTTGTTTTCAATGAGTTTAAATACGAGTCATAATTAGTATTGCAAAAAGTATTGCCATTACTATTCTTAATATAACATCGGTAAGATATGGTTACATTGCAATTGCTCCAGCCCACCTGTTTTTATAGAAACATACAACTCCTTTTTGTGTGACAGGTAAAAATAAAGCTATTTTGTCCTGTGATCTCACAGTTCCTGTGTCGAAAAGTAAATTCTCCCAAGTCTCATTTATCCCCAAAGGGACAGCGGACATTACCAGTCCTCCATATGCTGTTGGTATAGCTGTACAAACCCTGCAATTTGAAATGTTCATAGTCTCTGCATACACACGTTTCATGGCCAGGTATGTGTTAAAATTTGGATGCCAGTCTATAGACGTTTCATCACGCCTTCCCACTTTCACTTGTGTGGTTGTGTGTAGGATAAACCACAGCAAGAGGAAAATTGTCACAATTCCAGTTAATAAATGTACACACAACAAAATGATTATGCAACATCTCTGGGGTTGATCTAAACTTCTATTCGCTTTTTTTTTGGCCATCTCGGTCTGGTTGTGTATCAGTCACAAAGTTTTTATCAAGTTGAAAGTTCTTTACCGGTTTACAATGCGTCAAATGAACCCAGGACGTCCTCTCGGCCACTCTAACTGCAGTAGGCATTGCCAACAGAACCTGGTACAGTCCTTCCCACCTTGGACTCGTCCAATTCTTCCTTTTTGTCACTTTCAGCCAGACGTATGTCCCAGGAGCCAAGACTGCTTCCACCGGTCTGGTCTGTTCCTTATCTGAAAAAGAGTTAAACTGCAAAGCGGATTTATTTGTTAACAGTTTCCTCATATAACTAGCTAATGAACTGTCAGCCTCCTGCTCTGCAGGCATGAGAGCTTTTCACTGAGGCACATAATATGCTCTCCCAAAAATCATTTCAAAGGGAGTTAAACCCTTTACATTTGGAACCGTTCTCATACTCAGCAGTGCTAAAGGCAGACAGTATATCCAATTCTTTTGGGTCTCTTCTACTAGCTTCCTTAGCTTGTTTTTTAAGGTACCATTGTACCTTTCCACTAGTCCTGCTGACTGTGGATGGTAAGCACAATGGTTCTTTAAGGAGATACCAAAAAATCTCCCAAGCTGATGGATTGTCTGATTCACAAAATGCGTGCCATTGTCACTATAAATCCTCTCCGGAATGCCAAATCTAGGGATTACTTCTTTTATCAGGGCTTTCGCCACTGTTGCTGCATCTGGGTTTTTGGTTGGAAAAGCTTCTACCCATTTAGAAAACATGTCTACAATAACTAAACAAAACTTTTTCCCTTCACATTTATTCAATTCTATGAAATCCATACAAATAGTATGGAACGGGTATGGTGGTATAGGAAAACTTCCTTGCTTGGTTTTAAATGCCCCTTGTGCGTGATGCTTGTTACAAGTATGACAAGCTGCACAAAATATTTTTTTGTAATTTGTGTATCCATATTTTTGGAATATTCGATTTACTAACTGTACCATCCCCTCTGTTGAGACATGGCACTGCCCATGGCTCAACAAAGCTGCATATCTAAAAAAATTAGATGGCAATATCGGTTTTCTTTCTTTGGAAATGTACAGTCCATTCTCAAGAATTGCACCTCGTTTTACCCATTTTTGTTTTTCTGCTTTTGTAGTAAGTGTCTGCATTGTTTTTAACATGTCTAAATCTAAAATCTCAGAGGGTTGTAATTCCTCATTTAAAAGTATAGTTTCTGAGTCTGAGGCTGCTTGCTTTGCAGCTGCATCAGCTCGTGCATTGCCTTTTGAAATCGTATCCTGCTGTTTTGTATGAGCTACACATTTACAAATAGCTACTTTGGTAGGTAACTGAATAGATTCCAAAATCTCCAAAATAAATTGCACATGATTAATAGGTTTTCCACTGGATGTTATCATTCCTCTATTTTTCCATTGTTGTGCAAATACATGTACTGTAGAAAAAGCATACTGACTGTCAGTATATATGTTTACACACTTGTTTTTTGCTAAAGTACATGCCCTCGTCAAAGCTATCAATTCTGCTGCTTGTGCAGATAAGTTGTGTGGTAAGGATTGAGCTTCTAAAATTTCAGTGTCTGTAACTACTGCATACCCCACCAGATTCTTCCCTGTAGGACCCCTTCTGCATGAGCCGTCCACGTAATATGTCACCTCTGCATTATCCAAGGGCATATCTGTAAGATCTTGTCTAGGTAAAGCTAACTGTTCAATTTCCTGCAGGCAGCTGTGTGGTGTGCCCTCCGCAGGAGTTGGAAGTAATGTTGATGGATTCAATGTTGTACATCATTCAATTGTCATATGAGGTTGGCTCAGCAGTATAGTCATACATGAAAGATGTCTAGCAGGAGAAAGGTATGCCACTTTTTCTTGCAGTAAAATTATTGCAACTGCATGAGGCACTCTCAGTGTGAGAGGGTGGAATAACACCACTGAGGCTGAAGCCTGTAACTGCCATTGTGGCTGCAACTACTGCTTGTACACAGTGAGGCAAAGATCACGCCACTGGGTCTAACTGGGATGAATAGTAGGCTATGGGGTGTTGCTTGTCCCCATGTTGTTGCGTCAATACTGACGTCATATATCCTTGCTTACAATGTGGAAGTCCTAAAAAAATGAAGAAGCTATCAACTGCTTCAACCTGCAGAAAGCCGTTTCTGCTTCAGTTGTCCATTGTAAAATATCTTGTGCTGCCATTGGTGTCTTATATATCAAGTCAGTCAGTGGAGCAGATTCCAAAGCGTAATTTGGTATCCAGCTCCAACAAAAATTAGTTGTACCTAAGAAAGACATCATTTCTTTCTTGGTTGTTGGTTTGGGTGCTTGCAAAATCGCTGTTTTTTTTTCCTCATCTAGTATTCTACCTTCATTGGATATTACATATCCTAGGTATCTAACTTGTTTTCTCCAAAGTTATAACTTACTTTTGTTTACTTTGTGCCCTTGTGTTGCTAAAAATTTCAATAATGCTACAGTATCCTCCCTGCACTGTTGCTGGGTGGGGGCTGCTAGCAAGATGTCATCTACATAAAGTAGAATTTGACTACCTCCCGGTGGAGTAAACCCTGCCAGGTTGTTAGCCATTTCTTGTGCAAAAATTGTTGGGCTCTCACAATATCCCTGTGGTAGTCGAGTATATGTATACCTTTTACCCTGAAATGTAAATGCAAATCAATATTGACTATCAGGATGTATAGGTATTGAAAAGAAAGCCTTGCTAATATCTACCACAGAAATACTTCTGTTGCGGTTCTAAATCATTTAACAACGTATGTGGGTCTGGCACCGTTGGTGCTCTAGGTATTACTGCATTGTTTACAGTTTGTAAATCTTGTACCATCCGCCATTCCCTGCTTGCTTTTTTAACAGGAAATAGGGGTGTATTACATGATGAATCAGGAGATTCTACCAGTACTCCTTCTTTGAGTAATGCTGCTAATATAGACTTAATTCCTATTTCTGCATCCTTTTTCAAAGGGTATTGTCTTTTCTGTGGTCTAAAAGCTGACTTTGGGGTAATTGTAACTGGTCCTGCTGTTCGAATAAGTCCTACATCTGACTTGCCTGTTGACCAGAGAGTTGTTGGAATTTCACATAAGGTCTTTTCTTCTTCTTCTAACAAGAATGCTAATCAGCTGTCCTCCCTAGATTGCAAGTGTACAGCTGGATGTGTATGTGTCAACCAATTCAGTTTTTGTTTTTGTATCCCTTGTTCTGATAATTCTAAATCAGTCTGTTTCTCCCATCTTGTTACTTTTTCTCCTAAATCTGCCCATTTGACACTTTTGTTCTTTGTCAAGCTGACATGTGGCAACCGATTTGATCTATACAATGCAAGGAATTCTTGAGGTAATGAACAGCTAACTACACTGTTCCCCTCAGTATCCCAGTACAAAGTACGCAAAACCAATCTAGTTGCACGATTTCTAAACAGTTCTTGCTCATACTCTATCAGGTCCTGGTGTAGTACAGTAGTATAGAGTACAGTGTAACAAATGCTGTCGATCAGTGTCAAGGGAGGGGGCCTTACTGATGGCTACGTTCATCAGCTCCTCGGTTACTGCCCCTGGACCAGTCGTGACTAGGTCCTGGCTGTACCAGTAAAAAGTTTCACCCTCTGATCGCACTACAAAGGTATCCATTTGTCTCTGTGCTTCCATACCTTTTACAGTTGGAACTACTGCTATGCCAAATATCTGCATAAGGTCCCTGCCCAATAGGTTTACTGGACACTTTGCAGAAACAACTATTTTACTTCTCTGGGTCATACCTGAAACAGGGTCAGTTATTGCTATATCATGGGAAAGTGGTTCCCTGTATAGCTGTCCATTTGCTGCTTTTACTAGTATGTAATCAGGTGATTTGGAATGTTCTGGTAACTTGGAGGGGTGTATCAAAGTCCGTGACGCTCCTGAGTCACATAGGAATTTGACTTCCCTTCCCTCCACCAGAAGTGTAACTTCCGGTTTCGTATCCGCTAAGTAGAGCTCTAAGCTCAATAATGCTAAGTCCAAAATTTCACTTTCTTCATCCTCCATATCTACTTGCACTTCCTCTACTCCCTCTATCACATTTACATTTGATTTTTGTTTATTAACTTTTCCTGATGATTTCTGACTTTCACTTGACGTATCCTCACTATCATATAGCCAGTCCTCATCTCCCTTTTCTTCTGTGATTACCTTTTTGTTTTGTCTACAATCCCTTGCTAGATGTCCCTTTTTCCCGCACTTGAAGCATTCACCTGTCTTTTTCCTCTCTTCAAAATCTTCTGATCGTTTATCAGACTGTTTGTTTCCCTGGGCATTCTTCTTGCCCTTTTTACCTGACTGTAATACAAATACTTCAGCTCCGTCTTCAGCAGTGAAGACTTGTGCCTTTTTCTTTTTACAATTAAAATGTCTCTCAGCATGTCTAGCGTATTCGAGTAAGGCTTGTAGCCTCCCTGTTCGATGATCTATCATATGCTTCGTAATGAAGCTACTAATAGGTGCAATGCAACCCTTCAAAATCCATTTTTAATTGTTGTTCATACGGGAATCATTCGTTTGGTTCTCAGGAACTGACATACCGCTATGATTATTAAAACATTCTAATAATCTAGCATAATATCCATCTATTGTCTCATTTTCCTGTTGTATGCATTGATTAATGCAAGTCCAGTCTGCTCTAGGTTTCCATTTCTCAGAGATTCGGTCTGTCAGACCTTTCACTCTGTTGTCTAACTCAAGGCCACTATGTGGGAGTGGTCTAAGCTCTGCATTACGAGGATTCCAGGTGCCACAAATCATGTGCCAATCTGAACCTATAATTTGTCTTACTACTTTTTCTACTTCTTCCCCATTCAAGTGGTAACTTAACCTCATGCCTTGTAAATCTTCTAAAAATTTCGTAAAATTAACTTTCGGATGGGGGATTCCCTCAGTAGTCTTCCGGATGTCTTCCGGTGACCATGGTCTATATACTAAGAGTGTTGGATCCTGCCCTTCCTGTCCTGCCTGAGGATTTGGAACTTCTATAAGTGGGCATATTTCTTCCTCACTCTCATCCTGTAGATTTCTCTCTATTTGGTATGATTCTGTGTCCCTATGTGTTTTATGTGTTCGGACCTAGTCTCAATAGGATCTCTAACAAATGGTTGTGGTCTTACTGAAACTTCAGGATAACGCGGAGGCGGACCAGCCTGTCCACTCGCTTCATATCCTGAAAAGGGTAAGGGAGGGGGTAAGGGAGGAGGAGGAGGAGCTGTCGCTATTACCAAGTTATTATCCTCTTTGTCTAAAAATAATGTTTTTGAATTTTTAAGCTTCTGTTCTCTACGATTTGCTTCCTCAATCCACCTGTGTGCTTGAGGAATGCCTAGTTGGCGTTGCTTTTTTGCCTGACCTCCTGCATCAGATTTAAGCTGTTTAAGGAGTTTAACGAGTAAAGGTTTATCTAGTTTACCATCAAATTCATACTTATTAACCCATTTTGTATAATACCTAACGTTATCAGAACGTTGTAATTGCATGTATTTTGCATCTTCGTTTAGGGGCGGATATTGCGAGGTTTTAGTGCACTGATTACCCATGTCAAAGAAAATGTTACGTAACCCTTTTTTATCACATGATATCAAGTTCTTAGTTCCTGTTTACAGTTTATCTAGAATAACTGTCTACCTTATTCTGTTACCCTGATCTATGACCAAATATACAGTACTTCCTTTTGTCCCTGATCTGCAAAACAAATCTTGACAACAATATACTGTAACCTAGTCCCTGATCTAAAACAGAAAAAAGGCAAATTCTTCCTACCTGAGCCTCCAGTATTGAAAATCGTTCAAGTTCCACTCTTCGGCCACAGATCAGAAAGTGGCCAGCCTCTTTACACACGACAATTCAGTCGGAGGTCTTTTCACTCAAGAAGAAGCATTTCGGTAACTTCTCCTGCGCAGTATTCGACCACCGATACGCTCTGATCTGCAGCTTCCAAGGGAATTCTGGCTCGAAGGACCAAACTGTTAAATAAAATTAAGAATTCAATACACAGGAGGTTTAGATTCAAAAGTTTACTAGTGTACACCAGGAGGCAAAAAACGTACAAGTACAGAATTTTGTCTGACATGAAACAGGAAGCACACAATTTTATATAGGTTTAACATTTGAGCTATGCCCACCTTACTGACATGATATGTCACAGGGCATCTACATTACTTTAGCTTACAATTCTACATTCATTAAGTCTGCTGATGCTGTACAAATAAAAAAAACATTTCCTTTAGATACAATACGGCCTTGCTATCCAGCTGGTCAGTCATAATGTCTTTCTGTAAAGTTACTTATTCAAGGTTTCATATCAGTTCGAATACAATAGCAGCTTCAGTCTTTTAATGCATGTCTTTGTTCTGTTACACTTTCTCACACAGCTGCATGCTATCTAAGTAACACATATACAAGGCCAGATCATTCCAACAGGAAAGAGCAGAAGATTTCAGTATTTCACACATTTAATTTCCTGACCCAGCAGATAATCACTTGTGAAAAGCATAAACATTAAAACTTGCTAAGCTAGCATTCTGCCAGGGTCAGAGATCAGCCTTGCTTCAAGCCGCACTGCAGTTTCAAAACTACTTCACATTTAAACATGAATTCTTACTGTTATATGATTAATAGAATAAAAATGCATTACATACTACTTTGCTTTTAAACTAGCATTTCTCATGTATTCAAATACACATTTTTCTAACAACTGGATCCATCCCATCCCAGTTTTGCTTTGTCAAAGGAAGGTCATACTTACTGAATCTAGTGGAGTTCTTTGAAAAGATCATTAAGGCAATGGATTAGGGGAAAACTGTGCATGCTGCCTAAATATGACTGACTAAGGCTTTTGATACAATACCCTACTTGGACATTGTCAGCAAACTTACAGAATTAGATGTAAACCCCATTATAATATGCTGGATAGCTAACTGTCTCACTGATAGGACCCAGTTGCCAGTGGAGTCGCCCAGGAATCTGTGCTAGACCCACTCCTCTTTGGCATCTGCTTCTAAGATGCCATAGCCAATATCAAAGGCCTTTGAATAAACATGTTTGCAGATGATTGCAAACTGGGAGTCATTGAATCCCCCCAGGATGAGAACACCCTTCAGGAAGCTCTAATACAAATCCTTGGTTCTAAAGCCATGGCTTAAAACCCAGTACCAAGAAATGCATTACAGTACCTTTTGGGAAGTCTGCCACACCAGGTGCCTATCTCATTATTAAAACACCCTTATAAGTTGATTTTGTAGTCAAGGATCTGGGAACTCATGTAGATAGTAACCTACCCTTCGACCAATATGTGTCATAGGTAATAAGAAAATATTTCTGTGTTGCTCATCTTATAAGCAAGGGCATGGCATCTAATTCCAGAGAGGTCATCATACCACTGTACTTGGCCATCATCAGGCCCATCATAGAGTATAATGCCTGCTTTGGTATGTACCTGACCAGACACATGCAGCAACTGGAATGTCACAAAGGTTCCTTACAAAAAGAAGGGAATAAACACAATGTCCTATGCTGATCACCTCAAAGCCCTGTTTCTTTACTTAGTATGATACAGACTTCTGAGAGGTGATCTTTACCTGGCATGCAAGTCATCCCTGGACCCTGTTTTGATAAATCTTTTGCACATCAACAAGACAAACAGCATCAGAACTACAAGATTAAAATATCTTAATTTTGTTTGCAACATAAATAAGGCATGTTGGAGAGATGGATATATTTCTCAGAGAATTCCCATTCTCTTGAATGGACTCCCCATCCATGTGAAGCAGAGTTCCTCCTTATCCCTATTTAAGTGCAACTTGGTCCAATGGATGGGTAATCAGAAATTCACCCCTTGTCTGGCTCCGATGTCTCCAATGGACAGAGGCAGTCAGTAAATCACCCCGTGTAAATCAAATATAAATCAAATTTGTGGGTCACATTTGGGTTGCATGGCTGGCTTTTAAGGGTCCTAGTGGTTGTTGGATTAGTAAACTCCTATGAACCTATGCAAAATAGGCACTGGTAACTTAACTTCATTGGAGACTAGGGTTCTGTCATTGGGATAAAGTGAGTGCAATATTCTTTGAACTGGAAATCAGCGAGTGACTATCTGGTAGGAAGACTATAATGATATACTGATCATCACATGTGAGAGAAGCATAAAGAAAACTATATCATGGGAAATGGTTCTGTCTTTTATAAAATAAGACAAAACTCAAATTAAAGGCAGAAACGAACCAGCAAAAGCAAATGATGCACGGACTGTTTAATTCACATAAGCGCTTTCGGTCGAGGTGATACCCCAACCTTCTTCAGACATACACAATTTTTCACAAGAAAGATGCTTTCATTAAATATGTGTCTCAATTAGATGATGTTACTCAATTTAAACAATAATTAGATCATTAATTCTAATTGCATTAGCAAAGCCTAATAGCAATACAAATTCAAATTTAAGAAAGCAGCAACATTTCCCAAGAAAAAACAACCACCCACATATTGCAAATATAAAAAATATATAAAAATAAAAAGTTAATATATTGGTTAATTAGATATTTCCAATATATACTTTAAACATAGAAATTTATAAAAATGTATGCAATAGTCTAATATTATTAACCCACATTTTAAAACAAATATAAAACATTATAAATATAAACAGATTTTTTGAGGGTTAATTTACCACAACCATATCTATTTAAATGGTTTACATGCATACTAGTGCTGAATAATTAAATTGATTAAAATCTAACCATATAAAGCCCGGCCAACTAGCACAAGAACTGTCATTAGAATTAACAAATGCACTAGTTTCTCTTCACTAATTGCGAATGGAATGTTAAGTTATATCTCATTTTTTGGAAAATGCAAACTAGTAAACCATCCTACAAAAAATGTCTATGTTTTTTTTCATTATATTTTTATTTTTATTTTTATTTTTATTTACAAGTACTCTATATAAGAATAACCCAAATATACATGTTGTCATCTTTTTAATGCTTTAATTTTCAATATGCTTTTTATTGATGCATATTCATTTAATCCTGGAGGGATATAGACTGCAGTTCTAATTTGCCATAATAACTCTTGCTCCTCCAACCAAAGTTGCCATGGACCCCCTCTGGTACTTATATTGATTTGTTGGATGACAGAAAAAAGAAAAAAGTGCTCAGGTTCATCACGTAAATGTCCAGTGAGAGCATTATTTAAATCATTTCTACTAATAGCATAACAATGCTCGTATATTCTTTTCTTCAATGACCTTTCTGTCTTGCCTATGTAGAATGCGCTACATTTCACGACTGTGCTACATAAATTACCTCTTGCTATCAAATTAAACTTGCCATTAATGCTATAGGTTTGCCCTTTTATACTTATTTTGTTGCCTGGCATAATGTGCATGCATTGAGAGCACATACCACATTTCACATGCCAAAATTAGTTGTCATTTTGGCACTAGACTTATCTACTAAGTTCTTTAAATTCACTCCTCTCCTATATACAAATTTAGGTTGGTACCATTGCTTTTACTAATTCTGTATCTTCCAAAAGATGTTCCAATTTTTATTTATAATTCCCTAATGTGTTTGAAATCAATACAATAGGTGAAGATAAAGTTAATGTTGAAATCAGAAGATTGGCTAGATAGTGGTCCTGTTACATTTGACATTGTCCTCCTCCTAAAAGTGGCTTAAATGACCAATGTCTCTTTTAATGGTTACCTCCTCTCTGATTTCCTCAATTAAAGAGTTTGGGTAACCTCTCATGGAGAACTTAGTGCTTAAATTATCACATTCAACAACAAAATCTTGTTTGTCTGATACCATCCTTGCAGCCCTCACAAATTGTCCCTTTACTACACTTTTCTTCTGATGAAACGGATGGCAACTTGAAAAGTGTAGAAGGGAATTAGAATGCGTGGGCTTTCTGTATAATTCAGATTTGTACTTGTTGTTGACAATGTCTTTACTCAATTTGACATCCAAAAAACACATGTCATGCTCTCCAACTGAATAAGTGAATTGTAAAAACTTGTATTTGAAAGGCTATCAATGAATTGAGGAATTACATCAACCGCCCTTTCCAAAGAAACACATGTCATCTTGGTACCTATTGTACCAAGTGACATATTGTTGGAAACAATTGTTTTGAAATAAATATTGGTGTTCCTAGTGTGCTAAAACAGAGTTTTGAAACTACAACCACAAGGGGACCCCATTGGCGATACCAGCCTTTTGTAGGTAAAATTTCCCTTTAAAAGTCAAAAATTATTAAACAGAACCAATTCCAATAGAACTTCAACAAGGTTCATATCATCATTAGAGGCATTTTTCTCAACATAAATTCCCTTGTCCACCAATGCCTAAATTTTGAGGTATGACTGTACAAATCTTTGATGTCAACTACTAGAAATACACAGTCTCTATCAAAGGCCATTTTGTCAATGCCTTGTAAGAAGCTCCAGGAATCTTTGCAAATTTGGGGTTCTGTTTTTTAAGGGTTTGAGAATTCCATCCACTAGTTTGGCACAGTATGTAATAGACCCCGTCCATCTACAATTGGTCTAAATGGCGGTTCTTTAGATCCTTGTGGATTTTGGTGTGCCAAACAATGTCGGAATTTTTGGCTGGCATATTTAAATAGTGTAACCTATCACTATCTACGGTCCCTTCAATAAAGAGGTCATCTAATATGCCTTTAATTTTCTTATAAGCCATGTGTATTTCATTTAGGCTAGATTGTACATAAGTATTGGAGTCTAAGTGTTCAAGCATTTTCCTATCATACAAGTACTCATCCATAAATACTAAGCACCCTCGTTTGTCCGGAGTCATCACTCTTATGTTCCATTAATTAAGCAGGGCAATAAAAGCTAGTTCATCTCTAGAGATGTTAGTTCTCATATTATGAGAATTGCCTCTTTTCCTGCCATTGATCTTAAATCATTTTCACATATTTTCTCAAATATGTTTAAAGAGGGATGTAATGGGGGGTTAAAAACACTTGAGACTCTATAAGTGTTAAGAAGGGATGGTGTGTTGCCTAATCTAAATGCCAGATTTAATTTACGGACATATAATTTCAGATCTACAATAGTATTAACTAAGTTACATTTACTGTCAGGAACAAAAGTAAGTCCTCTAGAGAAAAAATCAATGAGCTTCTGTTCAACTGTTAATACAGTAAAATTGTAGATCTTGAAATCTCCTTGCTGGCTATTTAACACAACGGGACCAATGACTTCTATGTTGATTATCTCCTCCGTTGGTTCCTCTTCGGTCTCCTCTGCGATCTCCCCCTCCGGTTGGATGTAGGATTGTTGTTGTTCCTGCTCGTACCTGGGTTCGGGGCTTCCACTGGCATGTGAAAACTCTGATTGTTTGCATTTCCATTGTTGGCATGTTGAACTTGATTATGATTTCCCCCATTAGTATTAGTATTATGATGGCTTTGATTTCTGATGCGTTCAGATATGGATAAAAATAGATATGGTTGTGGTAAATTAACCCTCAAAAAATCTGTTTATATTTAATATGTTTTATATAATGTTTTATATTTGTTTTAAAATGTGGGTTAATAATATTAGACTATTGCATACATTTTTATAAATTTTTATAAATTTCTATGTTTAAAGTATATATTGGAAATATCTAATTAACCAATATATTAACTTTTTATTTTTATATATTTTTTATATTTGCAATATGTGGGTGGTTGGTTTTTCTTGGGAAATGTTGCTGCTTTCTTAAATTTGAATTTGTATTGCTATTAGGCTTTGCTAATGCAATTAGAATTAATGATCTAATTATTGTTTAAATTGAGTAACATCATCTAATTGAGACACATATTTAATGAAAGCATCTTTCTTGTGAAAAATTGTGCATGTCTGAAGAAGGTTGGGGTATCACCTCGACCGAAAGCGCTTATGTGAATTAAACAGTCCGTGCATCATTTGCTTTTGCTGGTTCGTTTCTGCCTTTAATTTGAGTTTAGTTCCAGTTTGTTTAGTGTTTATCCAGTTTGTGATGTCGAGCGGAAACGGTACCGGGGAGCAGAATAGTGTGCACCATAGGACTGGGTCACAACCGTTGTTTTCCCAAGACGAAGAACCTGCTACTAGTGCACATCAAAATAGATCTGTTATACGGAATGCTGAAGATGGTGGTAACACGATTAGCGACTCACCAATGAACCTCACCTCTTTGGTAAATATCCTTCTAACTAAAGTTGATAAACTAACTCAACAAGTACAAGAATGCGTGGCTAGGAACAATTGCAATCAGCAGATAGTTCCCGGTGGGAACAACAGTGTAGCCACGCCGACCCTTTTGTCAACTGGGTCTATTCAGCCTGGTCAACGGACGGCAGGCGGGAGTTCGCCAAACGGGGCACAAGAAACTTCAAATACAACAGAAGTTAACGTCAATGGAGCTAACTTTATACCAAATAACACTATGGGGACAATTACGAATCCGAGACTTCAAGGGATGAATGTAGTTTCACCAATACCGTCCATGGCGAATTTTTTAGCCAAAAGAGACTTCTTCTCATCACTAGATAATGCAAACGCCAGTGGGGATGAGAATATGGACAATAACATGGTGAGTTCGTCTACTTTTATTGAAAAACTTAACATGTTTGATAGCAAACTATTTCGTTTTAAAAAACTGCAATTAGAAGTCTCGTATCTCCAAGAGTGTATCAAATTAAAAATAATTCCAAAAGGGTTACGCCAGTGGCGTTACCCTGCAGGATTAACCAATAATTCAGTATATCATCAAGAATTATTAAGTTTATTTGATAAACAAGGGATTGAATTTTTGAATTCTCTTGTTAATTTTTACAATATGGAATTAAATACATTGCAAGATGACATAATACCACTGGAAGCTTTTTTACATGGGCACTCTGAATTTTTAAGATATAAATATGACTATGCAAGAATCTTGGCTAGCATTGATGCAACTATTAATAAATTAGTTGCTAACAAGAAAAGGAAAATTGACAGTGATATCAAAGACTATAGTAACAATAGGGCGTACCCCCCTCCCCCTTTGGGGCAAACACATGCGTCTAACTTAAATGATAATCAGGGTGTTGACTCTGGCTCTCAGGTTAATTTTCAAGACGAGGATGACAATTTTGAAATACCACAAATTAGAAGGAGTGAACGCATCAGAAATCAAAGCCATCATAATACTAATACTAATGGGGGAAATCATAATCAAGTTCAACATGCCAACAATGGAAATGCAAACAATCAGGGTTTTCACATGCCAGTGGAAGCCCCGAACCCAGGTACGAGCAGGAACAACAACAATCCTACATCCAACCGGAGGGGGAGATCGCAGAGGAGACCGAAGAGGAACCAACGGAGGAGATAATCAACATAGAAGACATTGGTCCCGTTGTGTTAAATAGCCAGCAAGGAGATTTCAAGATCTACAATTATACTGTATTAACAGTTGAACAGAAGCTCATTGATTTTTTCTCTAGAGGACTTACTTTTGTTCCTGACAGTAAATGTAACTTAGTTAATACTATTGTAGATCTGAAATTATATGTCCGTAAATTAAATCTGGCATTTAGATTAGGCAACACACCGTCCCTTCTTAACACTTATAGAGTCTCAAGTGTTTTTAACCCCCCATTACATCCCTCTTTAAACATATTTGAGAAAATATGTGAAAATGATTTAAGATCAATGGCAGGAAAAAGAGGCAATTCTCATAATATGAGAACTAACATCTCTAGAGATGAACTAGCTTTTATTGCCCTGCTTAATGAATGTAACATAAGAGTAATGTCTCCGGACAAAGGAGGGGGCTTAGTATTTATGGATGAGTACTTGTATGATAGGAAAATGCTTGAACACTTAGACTCCAATACTTATGTACAATCTAGCCTAAATGAAATACACATGGCTTATAAGAAAATTAAAGGCATATTAGATGACCTCTTTATTGAAGGGACCGTAGATAGTGATAGGTTACACTATTTAAATATGCCAGCGCCAAAAATTCCGACATTGTTTGGCACACCAAAAATCCACAAGGATCTAAAGAACCCGCCATTTAGACCAATTGTAGACGGACGGGGGTCTATTACATACTCGTGTGCCAAACTAGTGGATGGAATTCTCAAACCCTTGCTAAAAACAGAACCCCAAATTTGCAAAGATTCCTGGAGCTTCTTACAAGGCATTGACAAAATGGCCTTTGATAGAGACTGTGTATTTCTAGTAGTTGACATCAAAGATTTGTACACAGTCATACCTCAAAATTTAGGCATTGAGTGGACAAGGGAATTTATGTTGAGGAAAAATGCCTCTAATGATGATATGAACCTTGTTGAAGTTCTATTGGAATTGGTTCTGTTTAATAATTTTTTGACTTTTAAAGGGAAATTTTACCTACAAAAGACTGGTATCGCAATGGGGTCCCCTTGTGGTTGTAGTTTCGCAAACTCTGTTTTAGCACACTGGGAACACCAATATTTATTTCAAAACAATTGTTTCCAACAATATGTCACTTGGTACAATAGGTACCAAGATGACATGTGTTTCTTTTGGAAAGGGCCGGTTGATGTAATTCCTCAATTCATTGATAGCCTTTCAAATACGACAAGTTTTTTACAATTCACTTATTCAGTTGGAGAGCATGACATGTGTTTTTTGGATGTCAAATTGAGTAAAGACATTGTCAACAACAAATACAAATCTGAAATATACAGAAAGCCCACGCATTCTAATTCCCTTCTACACTTTTCAAGTTGCCATCCGTTTCATCAGAAGAAAAGTGTAGTAAAGGGACAATTTGTGAGGGCTGCAAGGATGGTATCAGACAAACAAGATTTTGTTGTTGAATGTGATAATTTAAGCACTAAGTTCTCCATGAGAGGTTACCCAAACCCTTTAATTGAGGAAATCAGAGAGGAGGTAACCATTAAAAGAGATATTGGTCATTTTCGCCCACTTTTAGGAGGAGGGACAATGTCAAATGTAACAGGACCACTATCTAGCCAATCTTCTGATTTCAACATTAACTTTATCTTCACCTATTGTATTGATTTCAAACACATTAGGGGAATTATAAATAAAAATTGGAACATCTTTTTGGAAGATACAGAATTAGTAAAAGCAATAGGTACCGAACCTAAATTTGTATATAGGAGAGGAGTGAATTTAAAGAACTTAGTAGATAAGTCTAGTGCCAAAATGACAACTAATTTTGGCATGTCGAAATGTGGTATGTGCTCTCAATGCATGCACATTATGCCAGGCAACAAAATAAGTATAAAAGGGCAAACCTATAGCATTAATGGCAAGTTTAATTTTGATAGCAAGAGAGTAATTTATGTAGCACAGTGCGTGAAATGTAGCGCATTCTACATAGGCAAGACAGAAAGGTCATTGAAGAAAAGAATATACGAGCATTGTTATGCTATTAGTAGAAATGATTTAAATAATGCTCTCACTAGACATTTACGTGATGAACCTGAGCACTTTTTTCTTTTTTCTGTCATCCAACAAATCAATATAAGTACCAGAGGGGGTCCATGGCAACTTTGGTTGGAGGAGCAAGAGTTATTATGGCAAATTAGAACTGCAGCCTATATCCCTCCAGGATTAAATGAATATGCATCAATAAAAAGCATTATGAAAATTAAAGCATTAAAAAGATGACAACATGTATATTTGGGTTATTCTTATATAGAGTACTTGTAAATAAAAATAAAAATATAATGAAAAAACCATAGACATTTTTTGTGGGATGGTTTACTAGTTTGCATTTTCCAAAAAATGAGATATAACTTAACATTCCATTCGCAATTAGTGAAGAGAAACTAGTGTATTTGTTAATTCTAATGACAGTTCTTGTGCTAGTTGGCCAGGCTTTATATGGTTAGATTTTAATCAATTTAATTATTCAGCACTAGTATGCATGTAAACCATTTAAATAGATATGGTTGTGGTAAATTAACCCTCAAAAAATCTGTTTATATTTATAATGTTTTATATTTGTTTTAAAATGTGGGTTAATAATATTAGACTATTGCACACATTTTTATAAATTTCTATGTTTAAAGTATATATTGGAAATATCTAATTAACCAATATATTAACTTTTTATTTTTATATATTTTTTATATTTGCAATATGTGGGTGGTTGGTTTTTCTTGGGAAATGTTGCTGCTTTCTTAAATTTGAATTTGTATTGCTATTAGGCTTTGCTAATGCAATTAGAATTAATGATCTAATTATTGTTTAAATTGAGTAACATCATCTAATTGAGACACATATTTAATGAAAGCATCTTTCTTGTGAAAAATTGTGTATGTCTGAAGAAGGTTGGGGTATCACCTCGACCGAAAGCGCTTATGTGAATTAAACAGTCCGTGCATCATTTGCTTTTGCTGGTTCGTTTCTGCCTTTAATTTGAGTTTAGTTCCAGTTTGTTTAGTGTTTATCCATTTTATAAAATAAGACACACATTCAGACACACACACACACACACACACACACACACACACACACACACACACACACACACACACGAGGCTTCATTCATGCCCCTACAGATATGCACATACACGTCCTACACGTCCACATACATACATACATACATACATACATGAACACTGTCCGACCACTATTTCTTCCCTGAACTTACCTGTAGCATGCATACTTCCTTAGGAGAGGAAAGATCACCCCATGTTTTTACAGCCATCACTTTTTCCTTCCAGAGTAAAACTTTACTCCACTGAACAATTCACTAACTCACTCAACCATCCATAACTGTAGCCATGGACAGTCTCAGAGTACAGCACACACCTAATTAGCATTAATCAAGCCACTGGATTGCTGCATTAGAATCCAGTTCTGCCCAAAAGCCTGTGAGGAGACAACATAAGCAGCAGTAGAGCAGTCTCTGAATTGGAAAGGCTTACAGCAATGTGGAAAACTTCTGATCTAAGGCATCTCCATCATGCTAAGTCTATGTGAATCATTCCTGTGAATCAAATGATAGTTCTTTGTTGCAGCAGAATGCCAAACCAAGTATAAAGTGTGATCACCAGCAATGTATGTTAATTTCTCCCTATCTAAGGAAAGACCTGATTTCTGTTAATTTTGAGTATGTGTCTGTAAAAAAGAAAAAGAGTTTTGGTGTGCACAGCGGCTAAGGGTTTGCTAAAATCTCATGTCCTTCACTTCCTCCTTCTCTAGGTTCTATAAGCCTCCTCTGTAGCTATACAAGCAAAACTTCTTATTTGAGCTTGCCAAAAAGCATGTAAAATTGCTCCTCAAATTGCCTCACTTTGTACCTTGCACTCTGACCTGTGATCTGCTCTCTCAAGTGATAGTGTTTTTTAGTAAATGAAAACTGCTTGCTGGTCCTCGGTACTCAGCCACTGCTTTCTGCCCACTCTGTTCACCCTCACTGTAGTCGGCTCATGCTGCTCCTCTACCCAGCCCCCAAATTCCACCTGCTCCCACTACTCCTACACTTATACTTGCATAGGCTGTACACTAACTTCCCTCTATCACTCACAACCTCCCTCAAATCTTCCAGTTAAACCAATCACCACCACAATCACCCTTACAACTCACTCCCCACCCCATACTATAAACTCCTACCTACTTCACCCCTTTTTCCCCATGCAGTAAGTGGCTCACTCCATACTAGCTCCCAAACATGTATCACTACCCCAAAATAATACTCTTAACCATGATATCCTCCATATTAATAATATTGACACACACATCACTCCCACAACTTACCCCAAGAATAGTTAGCCCCATTGACACATATGCCTCCAACCACCATATATACTATTATAGTTTCCAGAATATCTCCCTCAACTGTTTCTATACAACTTACCCTGTTACTTAGTCCCTAAACTCCTGGACTCTACACCTAGCAAACCCAATCTCATACCTCTTACAGTCACCTCCTCCAAAAAACTGAACAAAATATATCCCTATCTAATCTCTCTACTATCACAATGTGGTGACATCCACCCTAACCCTGGCCCCACCACTAATCCCTACAAATCTACCTATAAAAAATTAAACTTTATGATCCTCGACATCAGAAGCATAGGTAACAAAATATCCCCGCTGCATGTCTGGATAGGTTAGTGCAAGCCTGACATACTGGCCCTCACTGAAACCTGGTTAAAGTCTAACATACCAGACTCTGAATTCCTACCCTCTTTACTTCAGCTTGCTCAGTTCTGATAGAACCTAAAGGAAAGGTGCAGGCTTAGCATTACTCTATTCTAACAACCTTAATATCACACCATATGTAAGAAATGCCCCTACATTTTCAACCACAGAACTTCTGATATCCGTCCTAAACCTTAACAATACAAAGAAAATCTGCATAATTGTTCTCTACATCCCCCCAGGTAATACCCTATTCTAGAAGACATACTTTCCTGGACCTCCTAAATATTTCAACACAAAACTATCATTTTAGGCGACACCAACATAGACTGGCAAATTATCACATCCCAACTACCCACTAACAGCATCAACCTATATGTTTTTTCTCAACTAATCTCTGACCCCACTAGGTACAGCAAGCAATACATTCAACACTCCACCTTAGAATGAAACCTGATATCACACCCTTCTAACTTTGCCAATGCTTGTACATATCCAAACACCCTTAGTGACCACCTACCTGCCTTCGCCACTGGAGTAAACACTCACTCTCCAAAAACTCACACCCTAAAATCAGTTTGTAATCTCTCTAACTTCTCTAATCACAGATTTATTTACCTACTACTCAACATAAACTGATCTCCACTAAAGGTACTGCCACTAGTTGAGGCAGTACACTACTTTAATAACTGCTTCCTAAAACTACTATGTACCTCAGCTCCATTTTGAACCAAAAAAAATCAAAAACAATCCCATGCCCTGACTAACTGAAGCATGTGAAAACCTAATGAAAAAAGGGATGCAGCCTGTGCTCTATGGAAACAATGTAATAAAGAACAAGATCTAATTACTTTTAAGCAACTATGTAACTAAGCTAAAAAAAACTAGTTGCCAAAGACAAACAGCTATACTATAGTCAACTACAGTAGAAGCACAAAACTAATACAAAAAAATTCTGGTCCACTATCACAACTCTGTTCCACCCTATAACAAAAAAGGAATCCAAGGTTTCACTAAATGCCCCTCCCTCTCAAATTGCAGAAGAGGTTAACATCCACTTCATAAAATCAATAACTGATCTTATCAATAAAATCTCCAATACCCCACCACTCTTCCTCTTTATCTACCCCCTAATACTCCCCATTCACCTGATCCAAAACCTTCTCACCCTCCTTACCCCCATTGCACAGAACCACCTTCTGAGAACCATCCCCACTTTCGCTCTTCAACCAATACCTATAAGCCTCATAAAAAATTACTGCACAAACTCAAACCCTGCTCTACCTCCGCTGACAACCTCCCACCTATGTACCTAAAACTAGCAGCTGACTCCATAGCATACCCAGGCAGCATCCTTATCAATCAATCGAAATCTGAGTCCAAAGTACCTAGTATCTGGAAAAAGTCTTATATCATCCCCATTCACAAAGGAGGTAACTCCACTGAACTTATAAACTTTCGACCCATAGCCATACTTTCGCCCATCTCTAAAATACTGGAAAAATGTATCCATCTTCAAGTCATGAATTGCTTACAGCATAACAACCTCATTACAAACACACAGCATGGTTTTCGGCCCAGCCACAGCACAACTACAGCCCTCCTAACCTTCACTGACTTTGTAAACAGAGCTAGAGATCAAGGTTGCTATGTATCTGCACTATTTCTTGACCTCTCAAAGGAACTTGATACCATGTCTCACTCTTTACTCTTGAACAAGCTCTCTAACCTAAGAATTACCCCTCCTACACTAAACTGGTTCCACAGTGACTTACACAATCAAAAACAATCTGTAAAATGGTCAAATGTTATCTCCCCTTTTCTAGCAAATCCCACTGAAGTCCTACAGGGTTCCATCCGAGGACCCCTACTTTTTAATATTTTTATCAATGACCTACATAAAGCATCAACTAGTGGAACACTCATCCAATATGCTGATGATTCACAATAATCTGTACCTGTCGCACACAACCCCAGCTTCTCTCCGATACTCAACAAAGTTTCTCTGCTGTTGAATCCTGGCTTACCAACTGCCAGCTATTCCTCAACCAAAAAAAAGTAAATTGCTTCTTTTTCAGCCAGTGAACTGTACTACTAATCTAAACAACTTAAAAATTATTTCTGCTGATAAAACCACCATTGAAATTATCCATTACACTAAGTTACTGGGTGTAGTCATAGACAATCACCTTCGGTTTGATCTTCATATAAAACAAAACATAAAGAAAACCCACCAGAAACTTGACACGCTTTACAGAAACATGCACATACTAACCTCTTTTTCTAAAACTACCCTTGCCAAAACTTTCCTTCTATCATCTCTGCTTTACAGTGCTCAATTGCTTACCAATTTACAGAGCTCTTCTTGATCCAAAATGGAACAGTGCTATAATAAAGTGGCCAAGTTTGACACCAACTTAAAAACTAGAATTCATCACTGTTTGTCACTAAAAACACTAAACTGGCTAGAATTCCCCAGCTATCTACCATATACCCAACTTCTAACACTCCACAACATGGTCTACAAAACCTTAGCCTGCCCAACACTAAATAACATAATTGCCCCTTACAACCTAAGCAGAACACTTAGGTCTGCAGGTAAAGAGTTTCTATCAGTATACAAGCCCTCTAAGACAACTGGACAAAGCCTCTACGTCTGCTATGTTGCAAAAGCATGGAACTCTCTTCCACTTACCTACTACTGACCTACCTGCCTTTAAAACTGTACTGAAACAACACATGCTCAAGTGCTGGCTGTGCCCCTGCTTTGATCCATGCTAATCTCTTCTCCAGATCTGACCAACTGCAACTCTCATTCAGTCTTTCTCCATCTGTACTCCATTCATTCTGTATCATCTACTTGCATATTTATATCAATTACTTGAATAGTTACCATCTGCCTAATATCAATGTACTTTCTTATTTGTAACGCAAGTAATTTGTTACTATCTGTGTAAAGTTTTCTTTTTTATACCTCTGTATGTACTTGTAACTCATGCAATTTTTATGTTATCTGTATAAAGTCTGTGCATGTCTGTATGTAACTAGAGCTTTTCTCCCTGGGCCTCCACTGAAAATGGGTTCTTTCTGACCCAGTCAGCCCTTCACAGTAAACAAATGCCAAATAAATAAAAATTTAAATAGATACTGCTAGTGAAAAATGTGCCTCATTTCACACGGCTCTATTAATGTACTTACAGACCATGTCTAGAAGGTATTGTTAACATTTTATAGTGATTAACACCAACTCACTAATATTGTTTCATTCAGTAAGTAGACCATCATGGTTGTTAAACCATTTTTCTAACTTGAAAATTTTTGACAAAAATTCCAGCTAAGGTTAGTGAAGGCCTACTATTAGTTTATACTTTGCACATATCTCTATAAGGAAAGAAAAAAAAAACTTTTCACATTCACTGAGCTGCTGCACAAGACAGTATGTGCAGTTTCTACGTAAATAAATCGAATGTTTGCGAAATCAGAACAAAAGGGAATAAGGCTATTAAGCAGTAATGCTTTATTGGTGCTTCATCAACTAGATACATACATAGATAAGCAGACAGACACAACACTATTACATTAATATCACACCATTACTGATTAAAAGAGGATAGGGGTTTAGCTGTGATTTCCACAATAGGTGACGGCGTACTTAAAAAGGAAATAGTGTGAAAACAAGGTCTTTAATATTAATGGAAAACTGATGGTGACCTATTCGTTGTAAAAGTTATAAAGTTCTGTAACAATATAGCATCTGAGCATTTATCTCTGGATAACAAACATACCTCTTTCTGTGTTCTTGAATTTGGGACAGGTACATTTTGGGAGGTCACAGAAGCTTACAATTAACAAAGTCATTAAAGCCTCAGTCACCAGAGATCAAAGGCCTTATATCTCTGTTTCATATCTAGATGTTCCATTAGTGTGCAGAGCAATGAATACATTGCAAAATCAATGATTTTGTATAAAATGGTCTGATAAATGTGTATTACCATACAGATATAACCAAAATCATTGTGAGGTATATTGATAACTTTCTTATGGCAAAAGAAAGTGATGTAACTTAAATTATATTACCAAACTCAAGAATTAAAAAAAATAATAATCAAACATCAAAAACGTGCATATAAATTTCAGTGTGGAACACCACCATTTCATTCTTTCAGAAAATGGGAAACTAACACTGAGCTATGACTGGCTACATATCAGGTAATCATTCTGCAGCGAATGTTATTTGGCTGTTGGTTGTTTGGTTATTTTTTTTCCAGATAAGTTAACCCAATTGGGCAAGGTCCATTTTCAGATGGGACCACTCAAGGAAAAAATTGTACAACATTAAAAAAAAAATGAAAATATCCATTGGCAGAATAACAAAATTAAAAATGCTTGTACATTATCACTATGCATAAATCATGACATTTACAGTTGTATTGTCAAAGTAATGCATATCAATAAACATAAGAGAGGTTCTTCTTTGAGTAAGCAAGTAGTATTTTAAAAGCAAGACAGCACATATATTGAAGAGTACTTTTCTTCAAGACAAAAAAAAAAAAAAAACAAACGAACAATATGCTTACTCTGGATAAGACAATGTAAGACCTTTTTGCTGGCATTCATTTTGGACAGCTTGCTTAGAATGGGCGATATAATGAGCTTAGTACTATGGTGGTAAGTAATGAGGTGTCACAAGGTAAGATCGGAGAAGTAGGAGGAATGCTGTGATATAAAAAGACACAGCAGTCAGAAAAGGTATAAATATCCTCATCTTAGTATTCAATATGGTTAACGTGCAAAAAAAAAAATAAAAAAAGGAATTTGAGGAATATGAAAAATAGCATATAAATGAAGGGAATTGATTCTTAATAATTTGTACAGGGGTGGTTTGTTTCACTTATAGCTTGAAGTTATCTGGTTTAGTATTTGCTAAGTGAGGACATGCTACATTCTATAAGTGAGACTAGTGCATCCGCAATCATAGTATGTCCTACAGGATGCAGTGTACTTTATAGGCTACATTAATAAAAGAGGAGACTATAGATTTAGTGTTAGACAGCATAGATGTCCAGGGTAATGGTGGGAGGCTACTAGATACTCATTTCCAATTTTGCATGAGGACTTGTGTTTTGCAATTGAATTGTGTGGGCTGTTGAGTTGATTTCACTTGTGGGTATGGACTAGTTTGGCACATTGGTAAAGCAGGGCATGGAGTTCTGTACAACAATTTGTGCATGAAGATGTATTGGGTGTATACATTCCTTGTTCCTGGAAACATCTGTCATAAGTCCTACATAGTATGACAATGATGAGTTGACACAATCAGGCAATCTAGAATATTTTCTATCCTATTATAAGTTGTTATAAATTTATTAATGACATAATTATTGATGTTGCTGTCTGCAAGCATACTGTGCAACAGTTCTAGTTCTAACAAATCTTCTTCCTATGCTTAGAATATGATAGTGAAGTGATTTGATCCCATAGGAGGTCCTGTTTTTATTAATCTTTCTGACTACAATGTCAACAAGGACGAAAGTTGAGGTTACTATCTGTGATTGTACCAAATATTTCCAAAACTGAACAGCTTTACTGGAAGATCCAGTAATGCCTTTGTTGAATAGAATGTCTATGTTTTCTTTTAACTGTACTGTTACTAGGCAAGTGATCACCGAGACCATATATATCTCTAAGCAGACCCTTTCCAAGCAATAATAACTCCCAAATTGAGTAGGGCTGTACTAAACCCTGGCAAAAAAAATGCTGTCTACTCATCCAGTCATCAAGACTAGCATTAAAGTTAGCCAAAATAGTACTTTGTTTGACCTGTAGCAGTAACTTATTCCATAGGTTATAAATACATTGAGTTATGAACCTATTGCTCCAGTGAGTTGTTTATTTGTTGGTGTAGGTTTCGATCCTTAGTTGGGTATTTGTAGAGCCACTGGTTTTGCAAAGAAATAGGAGGTCAAATAGGACTGGGTCTTACATGGCTTGAAAAGCAAGACACAGGTCATCTCACAGCAACTTGTAGGCTTATGAGTATAAGGAGAATTGTGGCAATCTATCAAGGTAGTTGAAAGATTTAAGACCTTCAGTTTTCTTGATTAGAAATCACTGGGGCCTTTCCAGTTGAGCAGTAAGTTTGTATTTGTATATACCAAAGGCAGCATTGTATTTGATAATGGTCTGGTATGGGAGGAGTACAGTGGTAGGATAACTTCTTTGGATCCTGAAGATATTCCCTTAGAAATCAAATAGGCCAGACAGAAAAATGTTCTGACTATGGTAGAAACATGATGATTGAATAAGAGAAAGATGTCCACATAAGTACCTAAGTCTCTTATGACTGTGTCTGTCTGAAGAGGAACACCATTTATAACATATGAGGTGGGATTGACTTTCATTACAAATGCTACTCTGCTCTTTTTTCATTTAGTTTAAGACTGTTTTTGATACACTATATATGTGCATATTTTAGACCTTGCTGCAGCTGCTTTGTATCCATGGAGGAGTGAATGACTTGGTCAACCACACTTCTGGAATGTAAGCTTGGATATCTGCAAAATAATTCCAAACAAGAGAGGACCTAGAACTGATCCCTGTGGTACCAGCCAATTTGCAATCCAGCAGACAACGTAGGGATTTACAATAAGCTTGTCTTATTTTTTTAATAATAACACGGGGGATAGTGTCAAAAGCCTTGCCCAGGTCAAGATAAGCAGTATGCACAGAATGACCACTACCCACAGCCCCTGTAACCTTTTCAAAAAAGCTTACTAGGTTCAGGTGATGGGACCTGCCCTTCACAAAGTCAGACTTATTGGGCTCTAAATCGGTTAGATTGCCTGTGTCTGCACAAGTGAGTTCTGCTATGGTACATCCTATGATATGTTAAATGGCTAAGGGTAGCGATATCAAACTGCATATTTTGTATGTTTAAAATGAGATGTAATCGAACATTTAACCTAGCAAAGCTGGCTTGATGTTCAGTTACTATGTAATCATGTTCTGTGAGCTACGAAAGAGTGATGACATCACCATACTGCAGCAAATGTATGCTGTTTCTTTGAGAATGCATAACATCTGTAAACTTACAGAACAATGGTGGCACTCACTTGATCTTTGGGGAGTCCCTGGATTGCTTTTGCAGTATTTTGGTAGAGTTTTGTCATGCTTCAGCTTATGTTGCATTGAAAAGATAGTACCTAACAGTCTAATACTGGCTGGCTACATCCTAGTAATATTAATCTCTGTAGCAGGATGGTATGATTTACCATTTCAAAAGCTTTGGAAAAGGCAAGGAAGATAATCTGCAGTCTGATGGCTTCAAGCACATTTTGTCAGCATGCATAACTAATTTAATTAATGTGGTACGGACACTGCAGCTAACTTTAAATCCATATATATTTGTTGGTGAGTAAGTATGGACTGATATTTAGCTGGTGAGCTGTGTGTGCAGTATACATTACAGAATATTAGATGAGGACCTTAAAATACTTACTGGTCTGAAGTTTTCCACTCTGGTTGATTCATTAGTTTGACTAAAGCAATTACTTAAGTGTGGTTCCATGATTCAGGTTCACAGCAATACCTTAAGCCTCTGCTGATAAGTATGGTCTTCGATGCTGCAGTATAAAGTGACAGTTGTTTTAAAAAGGCAGTAAAAAAGTTATCTGGGGATGTAGAACCATAATCTTTCATCTTGGTAAATAATTTTCTAACTATAGTTGCATATGTAGATAAAGAGATGAATTAAGCAGGGCCAGAGATACCTTCAGGGATAGTAGTTCTTAGTATTTCCATCCTGTCTGAAACAGTTGAGAATGTTTATATTATTGAACTAAATACTCTGCAAGTACATTTGCTGTATCCTGAGCTAAATTACTTCCAAGAGGATAATCTTTGATGTTATTTTTTTCACTTTAATATGTTGATAGTTTTCTGAAAGCCTGTATAATGTTTTGTTTTTCTCCTGCAGATCTGAATAGTTTTCCTTTTTTGTTTGTTTGTTAGATTAACTGTTGGCATTTACTGTTTAGAAATGTGTATCTGTTCTACACATCTACATTTTCCAGCCATTTATAGTCTTTTCCAAGTTATAGCTCACATACTGCCCAGGAGATGGTACTATGTCATAAGCCGATATGGTGAATATCTGTTTCACATCTGACTACTATAACATCCCTGTGAACAGTCCCTGCCTTAAGGAATGGACTAGCCAAGGAGGGAATGCAAGTAGATTGTAAGGCCTTTCTTTTGCATTACATATACACTCACCTACAGAGAAGCTAAAGTCACCTGCCAGTCAAACTCATGTCTCTGGGACAAAGGAAGAAACCAGACTACCCAGTAAAAGCCCATACAAACATAGGGACTACATGTAGACTCCCCAAAGAAGGAACTCCAGATGAGTATAGCGCAGACTTAATATCAGATACAAGAATGAAGGTATTCCATGCTGTCTAAGATGCAGCTCACATCCAGTAATATTTGATGACTTTTAGGTTTTTAATGCATATTGTTTCTGATTCTGAAGAATATGCAAATGCATTCAAATGGTAAAAATGAATGGTAGTCACTCAGGTGGTTAGCAAATATTTCAGCAATAGTTTAGTGGCTAGGAGATTCAGTAACTATCCATTCCAGTGTTAAAAGTACACGGTTACTATTAGCTCATGATAATTATATTATAAACTATGTGGTGTGTGTAAGGTTAGGCTTCAGTCCCATATGCAATAGTCTATGGTAGTCTATGGTGTACAAAAAATGCCCACTGCATTCTGGAACAATTATCACTGAATTATAATAATACAATAAGAAGCACTTTTTTCTTGCTTGTTTATTAAGTTTGTTATTAGCACCACTGTTGCACTAGTCTTTTGCCTTTATGGTCATGTTAAAAACTATGTATCAAGAGAGTCATTTCTTCATGCTGAAAGTATACCTGCAGCCAGGATTCTGTCACTGTCAATTTAAATGACATTAAAGAGTATATCCTTGACTAAAACTACTGAACTTTTGTGATCTTACTATAGTAGTTTCTTGCTTAATGTGTATAATTTGAATACAGCCTGTTTGCTGATGCACTATTAATGGAAACAAGGTATGTATTATCGAGCATGTCAGAAGCTCAAGAGTTTTATATATTGCCCCTGCATAAAACAATGCTATTTGATTTTTTTTTTTAAATCATATGCACCGATTTTCTTTCTCAGCATGTATGGTAGCATGGTAGACATTACGTTTATTTGCCTTTTGTGGTAAATGTTTTCACTGTCAGCATTTGGGTCTGTCAATGTAAGTTAGTAGACCCATATATGTATACAAATAGATATAGATATAAATATAAATATAAATATAGATATAGCTATAGATATAGATGTAGATACAGATATACATAAATAGATATATCTATATATCTGTATATCTACATCTGTATTTATCTGGCAATATATAATGTGTGCATATGTGTGTGCGTATACATGTATGTAAACTTTTCTCATATATTTGGTAAGCCATGATTGGAAGGGCAATGTAGAAATTATTTTGCCATGACTTATGTATTTTGGGAGAAGTTAGAGTGGCTGAGATGTCAATATTTTCTGTAATGTAACAGACTGAGCAATTGCTGTAATTTGAAACAACTAAATCAGTAGTAGTGATATTTTTTCACTATTAGAGAGAAAGTACTTTGTCAGGATGTCTTATTATTAACTGATATCAGAAAGCAAGATAGTCCCCGGGATTCATGAAGCTTGCACCAAATATGGCCGTCAAGCGATTCAGGTACAATCCAATACCACGTGCACTAACGGCGTATGCCAGAACTGCGCAGCCCTCGGCATAGGTATGCTAATCACCCCATGCGCAGTGTCGCACCATGCAAATGAAGGCAGATAGTGATTCATGAAGTGGTGCAGGTGTAGCATAAGCCCACGGAAATGTAAACCAAAAAACACGGTTTACATTTTCCCAAACAGAACATCAGAGCTATGGAAGCGGACCAGACTCATGTATTACAAAGTTAACATATGCCAATGGCGAAATACACAACCAATGGCATAAGAAAAGATGCACAACACCTAAAAAACAACATTTAATGTAATGTCCACAGTAATGCACAGTACAACTGCAGGGCATGTGTGCGCAAACTGGAACATAAAGAAATTATATAAAAATGTCATAAAATCGCAATGTAATACAAATCAGGTTTACACCATAATACACAATGGTAGGCATGGAACACCACAACCAAGGTGAAGGGTTGCTAAGGGCCTGCGACAGTGTTTGGCGCAGTAACTATGAATTAGTAGTCAATCCCATGCAAATGAGGCAGATAATACTGAATTGCAAATGTCCCACCGGATGAAGGTTGTACTATATGGTGCAGCACTATAACACTGAGGAGTCGCTCAGAGGAGATACATGACAGCAGCAGAGGGGTGTGCCACCGTAGCAGTAAGCACATTGGAGGAATGCAAATCTGGCCTGGCCATTGCTAAGCAAAGCTGCAGGACAGGGGTGTGGAGGAAGGTATAGAATCGTTTAGCTGAGAGCACACATCGTGCCCAAAAGAGCATGTGTACGGGGATGAAAACATGCCCGAAACCCAGTAAGCGGATGCATGCACTGTGAACAATAGCACAAACAGGATGGTCAGGGGAAAAAAAGAAGGAAATGCCAAAGTAGGGTAATTAGAGTACTAATGAGCAATCAACACCAATCAACTCACTGCGGTCATTCGATGGCAGCTGACAAGTCTGCTCGCAGAAACCTGCAAAACAGGATAGGGGAGGCATTGGAATGCAAAGAAAGGAGGGGAGGCATTGGATTGCAAAGATAGGAGATCTGTCATAGCAGAGCAAAGCAAACCGACAGTAGACCGGCAATAGCACACATTACGCAAGATACGCCAGGTCTAGGAAAGTACAAATGAAAGCAGGCTGCTGGATGCATGCCAGAAAATGGTAGGTGGAACGTGCAGAAATGTAAAGGGAAGGTCAAGAGGTAATCCACGTCAGCCATATGTAATTCAACACCAAAGGCACCACAATAGTAGTTCCGGTAGTAAAACACATAAGATACCCTGTAGCTATGATTGTACATACACACCCTATGACATCATCGGTGTTCACAGCACAATAGTATAAAGTGTGAAAGCACCCTACACACACCTGTGTATTCCCAAACACTGCACCATAGGTGTAAACACACAGGGAACTTTTAAAATGTACATGCTGGGAGCTGTCATAGCTGTGATTCATCAGCATGTATTAGAGACTGACAGTGTTGTGGAGGATGATGCCGACAACCACCGCAGGCCCAGGAGGAGGAGAAGAGTGTTCAGACCAAGGGTAACCTGCCAGGGGCTACATGATCTGGAGATAGTAGCACATTACAGAGTGGACAGGGACATCCTACAGCAAATAGTGGAGCTGTGTCAGCCACGCCTGAGAACCAGAAACAACAGAGGGGAACCCATTCCAGTGGACACGAAGGTATGTGTAAGCTTGCGAATACTAGCCACAGGTACCTTTCAAAGGCCAACTGGAGATATAATGGGGATCTCACAGGCATCAGCATCCAGGGTACTACACCAGTTCCTGGATGCCATGTTACCACATGCCAATGAGCATATATACTTCCCCCGAACACAGGAGGAGTTGGTCAGCAATATGCATCACTTCCACCATGTGGCACACTACCCAGAGGTACTGGGTGCGATAGACTGCATGCACATACAAATCAAGTCACCAGCCAGTGAGCATGGTAGGCGCTACATAAACCGCAAGGGATTCCACTGCATCAACTGCCAGGTCATGTGCAATGCCCAGGGCATTGTCATGGATGTGTGTGCTGGCAGCCCTGGAAGCTACCATGACACCCATATCTGGCATGCCTCACAGCTGTATCAGGTATTTGTCAGGGGGGACATCCCACATGGCCACCTTGTGGGGGATGCTGGCTATGCACTGGAGCCGTGGATGATGACTCCCATCAGAAATGCACACACACCCATGCAAGAAAGCCATAAAGAGGCACACGCACAAACCAGAATCATCATAGAGCTTGTGTTCGGGATGCTGAAATCATGGTTCTGGTGCTTGGACACATCTGGTGGAGCCTTGCAGTACTCTCCAGGCACGTGTGCCCACATCGTCATAGTATGTGCCATGCTACATAATATGATCCTGCGGAAACAGCTGCAGCAGGGACAAAATGGTGAAGGCCCTCATAGCCCACCACAATTGCCAAGGCCATCACAGGCACAGAGGGATTCAGACAATGAGCACACTGTGCCAGCCCCAGTAGACAGATGGAGATGTGCCCAAAATGCCTACGCCATGGCAAATAGGGAACGTATAGCACATACTCTGACAGTGTAGGCCCCTACGGACTGACACACCACTCCAGCGGCACACACAGTAAAATGGATGGCACACAAACACGACCACCTGTAAATTGTAATGTATAGGTGGCCCACAATGTGAATCCCACATAGGCAGCCCTCAAGAATTGTACACACAACAGCTATCGGAACATGGAATGTCAACACCTGAACAGTACATGCGCCTATCAGCATATGGTGGTGCTGTGTGTATAGGTTCCCAGGTATATCGGTAGGTACACGGCCGATTGTCAGAGGTCATACACCAAACGGGGCAAACAGTGTCCGCTATCGCCACAACATCGAGTAACCAACTGTCACTTAGTGGAGCAGAGGCAATTGTGGGAGCACATGTGTGTAAGCACTGTTCTGCACACACTCAGCACGGAGTCCCTGCTGCGTTAATGAGGGGCTCCACATAATATAATCATGGATGTTGTGTCAAGGCATGGGGTGTACCCATGACAGGTATTCGTCACCCCAGCATGCTCCACCTACGGTCGTTTGAAGGTGTAGCACAGTATCTTGTGTGGCTCACTGTGATATACATACCCAATGCCGGAGCACATCCAGTAAACATCACATGGACATACCATTAACTGGACTCAGCAATATGTAAACTAACTGAGTTACCCATGCGAGTGCAGTATGGAGTAACAGCCGTAGTATACTCCACATACAAAACGACATAACACGTGTACAAATTCCAGATGGCCATGTGTTAAATGCAGTGACTGTCATGCATGTTCCCAGTCCCACATCCTGCAAGGGATGTAACGTAATCCCGAAGGCACGAGTAATGCATGTCGGATGCAGGTCATCAGATCATATGTGTAGCACACGTTAGTGGGAATATACATTGCCCACTGCTGGTAAGCGATGTTTAAATATGACTATATGGATATGCGTGAAACAGGGATAAGCTTCTCCGAATATCGCGCAGATCACGGTCAATGATGTCCAGAACAGGTGAAACCTGCATTAATCACCCCTGTACTAATAGCGCCTGCTCTGAAGGGTAAAACA